>NC_133003.1:38421831-38596831 GCF_048564905.1 Vicugna pacos
CTACAGTTGTACCTTAGAAAAGAACTACTTGGAATTAATCATCCTTTCTTACAGGGAAACAACATCTTTTAGATGCACCTCAATGCAGGGGAGCCCATTTAGAATTCTCTGTGTATATTGCTTCTGGAAAGGTGTAGTGTGTCTAAAAACAAAAAGCAACATAAGGCTGGGCGTGCAGATCTTCTCCCATGCATGGAGGGGAGAGGGCCAGTAGGAACTTGCTCTGATGTTTATGTGGTTGGGAAGGGGGGATTGCCAGGTTTCACCACCTGAATCACAAGAGCAAGAAATCAGACTGGGGCCCAGAATCCAACAGAGAACATCTCAAGATGATTATTTAATTGCAAGCTTCTATAGCAGTGGTTTGCATATACAGAGAGGAAAAAAGTTAGGAGAAAAAATTGGAGACATCAACCTGTAAATTCTCCCAGGAATTGGGAGATTGTCTAAGAAAAATGGAAATCCATACTCGAAATCTGCATGAATCAGGGAAGCTGAAGATGTCTTTCTCCTTCATGTTTTCAGCATAATTCTTTATAAATTATGTGGAGAGACTGATATGTCATAATGAGACCCCAGTAATGAAAGTCAGGGAATCCCAGTGTCTCTTCTAGGGAGTCCCCCTCAGTGGCTGGTATGGGAGAGTGACTTCGAGATTTCCCAAGAATATTGGGTGATAGAGTCACTGAAGAGAAAAATCTCACTCAAAGCAGCCTCATATTTTACTACAATTTTCTTTGCGTTGGATGTTGTCAGTGGCCTAAGGCAAGTGTCTCCTACCTCAAACTCACCAGACTGAACTACTAGAGGATCTTAACTGTTAAAAAAAAAAAAAAAGCACAAAATTAAAAATAACTAAAAATTTTCCAAACAACCATCCAATCCCAAAAGCATTTCCGATGCTGAACTATTTTTTTATTTCCTTTTCTTTCTGGGGATACATATATTGATAGGTGATACTCATGTTATCACATGCTCTCTACTGTCTTCATGTAACTCTAGGCACCTGTACATGTGCTTTCTATTCTTCTACAGTGTAGCCAGAGTGGGCTTTTTCAAAAGACAAAAGGCAGATCTGATCATGTAGTATCTGAACAAAAAGGAAAATCCTTATTCTAGCCTGGTTTGGCCCCTGCATTCTCATCTAGGCTCATCTTATGCTAATTCCCTTCATCTCTTTACCCCACCTCATCTGGCTCTCTTTCACGTTGTCTCCTGCCATCTGAATTCCCCATGACAATTGCATATCTGTCCTCCTGGACATGGAATCCTTCTTTATGGGTGTCTCCCTCATTATGGCAAATAATTCGATTTTTATGTTGGATAAGATTATGATTCTCCTGTCCTGGAAATGATCATGGTTATAATCTTACATTAGTATGTTTGATCCATTGCCATGATGGGCCTACCTCCTGGATTATAAGTTTCATGAGGAAGAGCACGACGTCTGTTTAGCTCATTAGGACATCCCCTGAACTCCTCCCGATGCTTGAGACACAGTCACCCAAACATATCTCCAAGGTGAGGGAATAAGTGTCCAGAACTGTTACTGAACACTTTGGTTATGTTTCCCCATGTTACAAAGGCCCTATACCTGTATTATACAATATCTGGTGGAGTTACTAAGGAATATAGTTTGGGACTTCTCTATATCTATTATATTATCATTTCTAGTCAGGTTATGTAACTCTAGCTGCTGTAACAAACAGGCCCAGCATTTCAGCAGTTTGACATAACAGGAGTTGAGGTTTTACTCTCGGCATGGTCAGAAGTGATTTGGTAATGGGGGCTTGGTCTCCTGCACAGAGGTGGACATGGACCCAGGTTCCTTCCTCCTGCTGCTCATCCCTTTCTAAAATCTCAAGAGTCCTCCCTGGATTCTTGGGACCTATCATCCAACAAGCAAAGAAACAGAAGAATGAGGCCCGGAACTGGATCTGTCAGTTCTGTCCACATTCTGTTGACTGGAATAGAGTTCCCCATCACACCTGACTGCAAAGAAGGCTGGGAAATGTGGCCTTCCCAGTGCCACAGATGGTTTTGTTTCTGCTACAATTAGGTCTCACTAAAATTTGCCAGTAGTTCCCAGATGCTCCAGAAATTGTATTATCAGTGAGAACAGGAGAACCGTGCTCAAAACCAAACTCTCAAGGAAGGCAAGTGCCAACATTAAATGGACTGATTTAGTGGTATTGTGTCTGTCTAGGAATGCGCTACATGGTTTGGTAAATACAGTTTCCCTACGGCAGAGAATCTCAAAACAAGTACATTTTGAAAATGAACTTTGAAGAATCAACTGGAGGGTATACAGATTTTCATGTTCACTTTCGGCTTTTTCATTTTCATATCGTGCTAGTTAATGTGCCAAAATGAAAATAGCTTTCCACTAAATGGAAGTTATACTATAAAGTTGGAATTGGTATTATCTATTGCTGAATTTCAATGAAATCTCAAACAGAGTGATGTAACTATGGAAGCAGGATTCTCTCCTTCAATGTTTCCCTAAGATTCTGTCAAATAGATCAGGAAAACGAAATGTATGCAGGGTTGACTTTTTAATCAACAGACACACAAAGCCCCTGCTAGATAAATCAGTTGAAAGAGAACGTGTACAATAACTGACTGGCAGTATTGTAAAGACAACTTTTTAGGCTTGACATTGAAGATATTCTGGAAGAATAATTTATCTGGGAGAAAATCAGATAGATTTTCTATAGAACTGCCAAATTTAGTGGTACTCCGCTGAACGTATCTACGTCGACCTTACTATTTGGGAAAGTTTTTCTCTTTTAATTTAACTTTTTCCTTTGAGAAAATATGTAGCATGGACCGGGGTTGCTCTTTGATGTACAAAGCAGACATTAAATTGGATTTCAGATTAAGTGACAGCAGCAGACTAAGATTAAACATCAAGGTCATCTATGGTATTGATTTAATCATTTGTTTAATCGTGACATGCTTTGGCACAGAGAAATGCTTACCAACTTTGTATTTTTGTCTTTGCTAATCAGCAATGCAGTGAATACCTTTCATTATCTTTGCTTTTTTCCATTTATTGGGGAGGAGAGAAGTGAGTGGTATCCTTCTTGATCAGTATTTCCATCTCAGTCTCTCTCACTCTCTTTTTGCCTCACTTCTTAGACAATGAAGGGTGATGTCAAAACTTAAGCCCCTATTTCATTGAATCTAAGGTCCTGTTCATTGTAAGATGCACCATTTTTTTATTTACCAAGAAAGGAAAAACAGTACTGCTTAAACTATAATGTAATGCTTTCCTATCACCTAGAATTTTTATTCTATACTTACCAAAAGAACAGTTTTAGACTTAGACACATTTTTTATCATATTTCACACTTGTGCAAACATAAAAAGTAAAACATAAGTAAAATAAATTGGTTAAAGTGTTCCTAAAATTTCTGCACATTTATAGTCCAACTTTTCTGAAATCGCTTGACGCAGTTGTTGATGTTTGTGTTTTTCCATCTACTCTCGTCTTCTGCACCATCATGAGCATTAGCATCCCTAAAAGAACGTGCCGCTGCTGCCCCCCAGACTTTCCTCCAAGCTGCTGACACCCTCTCGTGCAAAGAGTTTTCACTAGCAAGCACAGGTGGTGATAACCGTGTCACCATCACTGCCCGGTCAGCAGCATGTTAAAATACGTCCCAATAAGACGTGAGAAAAGTACATCAAGAATTTGTTAAATACAGTTTTTGTTGATCATGCAGGTGAAAACAAAGCCCAACAACTTTTCTCAATTCCCTAATGTTGTCTAGTGTTTTCAGAATATAAAATATAGGGGAGAGGCTATAGCTCAAGTTGTAGAGCACATGCTTAGCATGCACTAGGTCCTGGGTTCAATCCCCAGTACCCCCATCCATAAAAAAAAAAAAAAACTAACAGTAAATAAATAGACGTAATGATCTCCCCCGTAAAAATAAATTAAATTATATTAAAATTTTTTTTGAAGAATATAAAATATAACCCACATAACGTATCTTTTCTTTCTTTAGCTTTTTACATTGGTATAAATGAGGACTTGTAAAGAACACTCCTATGGAATTTACACCCATCCTTCATGGTGTAAATTCTTCAAATTATGTTTTCTATGAAGAGCTTAATTATAATTCACAAGTTATTTTTGTAGAAACAATATACTTTCCATGAAATTCGTGTAGGTAATATATATTAAAATCTTTGTTTCTATTCTTACTCAAACTTTGTAAGTTCAAAACTTAACTCTCTCTAACCTAGTCTATAGCCAGTGGCATTTCTATGTAGGCATTCCTCCCATATTGCATGATTATATTCCTGAAGATCTGTGAATAAATCAAGGGATTTTAAATAGAATCAGGTTTTCTACCACCTTAGATTTTTACTTCAGAATTGCTTTTCTTCATTTTTGCCAGATCTTATCATTCTACCCTCTCCCCAGTTCAATCTTTAACTTTATCTCCCTCTTTCTTGCCTACATCTCTTTTTAAGATAACGTTATACAAACTTTAGTTTAACTGTACTTGGAAGCACTTAACGTTGCAAATAAGCTCCCTACAAACACTTTTGTGAAGTCTTAAACCCATGTGTATTGTGAATAGTAAACCCGATGATTATCTGGTTTAGATTTGTTTCGTTTTATGGGCTGGCTTAAATTGGGGACATCGTGTTTTCCATTTATGAGTTAACACCCCTGAATGTGTTCTGCTGAGCACCACTGTAACTCCATCCAAACTACTTTGCCATAAAAGCAAAGAATTCCTTATCAACTCCATTACTTTTTATTTGTTTTTTCATGTGTTTGTGTCTTAAAACATATTTTCCATGGTAGTGACTATTTGAGTCTTAGAAATGCAACTAGACAGATGTACTGACCACAGTTGCCAAGGGAGCAGTTTCCTTGGCGATGGCCAACCGTCATCAAAGCAGTCCACGTCCTCTGTCCCTCCCACGTGACTTGCTCTCACATGCTGCAAAACTTGGGTAGGGGAAGCAGCTCTTTGTAAATCATCGGTCCCAAGCCACCCCCACCCACCCAACAAACCATCACTTTTCATGAAGCAGGAAAGTAAGAACAGGTGGTAAATTGTGATGCTTTTTGAGTTTTCCAAGGGCCTCAGGCCACAATGCACCGTGAAGGATTTCTGGTTTCTCCAACTTTCAGTTTCAACCAAGAATTTATTCCAGTCATTTGAAGAAAATCCAAATATATACCGGCCAGTGCCCAAAGGTCAAAGCTGCAAGAGATTCAATAACAAGGGAGAACTCTTTTGCAGGGTAAATATTGTCTCATGGTTAAAAGGAGAGGTATGAAGAATCACGCATTTTCTAACCTTGACTTGTGTTCAGACTACATTGCCTCTCTGCCTGTTAGAATGGAAATATTAATCCTTGGTGGTCAACTGTATCCTCTAGTAAAAGTCTGTGATTAAGATTGAATTTTTTCATCTCAAGGAAGATTAGAAAAAATATTTCATAATAGTCTTGAACCTTCAGAAATGTAAAGTAACATGCAAAAATTACAACAGATAATTGTTTTCCCCAAAAAACTACACTGGCTAAGAGTGAGACCTCCATATCAAATGTCTTGTGTGTGCTAGATCATGTTCTCCTCACAGTACCTCTGACTGGCAGCCACTAGTAAAATTCTCATTTTACAGATGAAAAACAGGTTTTGGGAGATAAAATAATTTACCAAAGTTCTACCACTAGTAGTTAGTGTGAAGATTTGAACTCCAGGCAGACTGAGTATAGACATCTCATTGAATCCATCTCCCCTCCAGTACTGACCCCTATATGTGAAGTCTTCTTGTCAAATTAACACCCCATAGGGTGCTTTTCTCACTTTTTTCCTCCTCCTGAACATATTAGGATGGTTGCTACTGGGTATAAAATCTAAGAATTTGATCTATCGGCTTAGAGTTTAAAAAACATAGAAAAAAATATTTAATAGACTTCCAAAACTTTTCACCTAATCACAAATTTTGGAAACAGGGAAATATATACCAGTGGAGATATTTATGTCCCCCAGAGTATTAAGAAATACAACTGCAAAATAAGGAAGAAACCAGTCATGCTAAACCTAATCAGATTGTTCATCCATGGAATTTGGAATTTATTTTTTTGCACCAAAATTTCAGCATGATTTTTTCAAAACTTTTTAGTTTTAGGCTTTAGTATGAATATGTAAGGGTGGGGGTGTGTGTGCAGAAAAGAGTAACAAAAATGATTAATATTGGGAACTTGGCTCTGAACATGCAAAGGTGGATGAAACAATTGTTGTCATGCCACACTGTACGTATTCCTTGTAGACCTGACTGGGTCAATGGAATATTTCCTGAAAGGAGGATTTAAGTACATCCTCTACCCCCTTCAGCCTAAGCAGTTTTGCTCTATTTTATACTAAAAGTTTATTGGAAGAGGGATTTCTTAGGATAGAGCAGTTGGAAAATAATAGTTTCAGAGAAGAAGAAAAAGATGCAATTTTTGCATCTCAAAAAAAAATATATGATAGAGTTGATGCCATCCTGTTTCTATAGGGACAAGAAAAAAGGAAGCAGAGTTAAATTTCAATTGAAGGAAAGATTTAGAAGGAAACACTTCTTGATTCTGAGAGCACTAACAACTTACAGAAATATTACTTAAGTGAGTCAAATGAAGAGAGACCTTCCCTAGGAACTTGATGGGTGATACAGAACCTTTCAGGATAATCTCATCTTCCTCATCCTCACCTGTATCCAACCCCAAGTGGTCTTCTTTGATGACAGCTATCTTCTACCTGGGAATGTTTCTAGAAGCCCCATTTGGTTGATAAACTAAGAATTGTGTTCTAGTTGGAGAGAACTGAATCATCTTTTGAGAATGAACCAATCAGTGTGAGTTTGTGAAATTGGTAGTATTTAGAATATTTATTTCCAGATGATCCTTTTTTTCTTTAATGTATATCTCATCTTTAAAAATGAAGCCTTACACTGTTCTCTGCTTTTCAGAGAAAATTTTCAAGCCTTTCTTAATTTGGTTATCAAGCACTACATATTAAATATTTACAGTATATTTTTCTTTCTAAAAATGGGTACCTCCTAACTATGACCCATTAAAACTCCATCTTTACCAGACACATTGTGGTTTAGGGGTTTTTTTGTTTTTTTTAAGTGACACAACATGATTGATGTAATCTGGCATGATTCATTACGATGTCAAGCATCAGCAGAACATTCTGAAAAAATATTCATCAACATCTATTACTGTAGAAATTGCCACTTGCAGATTCTTTTTCTAGGTAATTTCCTGCGTGGTGAAACAACACCTTACCGACGTCAGAGAGCATGTTTTTAGGAAGTGTGGTTATTAAAATAGGTGTTCTGAAGTCCCAGTATTGGCCTGACATTTATCACTAAGCATAAAGAATATCAAGTGAAATCTCAAAGATGTTTCTTCCACTTACCCACAATCTTTGACTGAAAGAAATACAGTATTATGATTGTTACTTTTGCCATGACCCTACTTTTTTTTTTTTGGCTTTAAAATTTTTTTTTCTAATATTTTAAATACCTTTATTGTGGTATAATTTCTGTACAGTAAACTACATATGTTTCAAATGTATAATTTGATGAATTTTGATAGATATATATACACCTATGAAACCACCATCACCATCAAGATAGCTAACATTTCCATCACTCCCCCAAGTGGTACAAAATTCGAACTCCTGATTTATCCCTTCCCGCCCCCTGTACCCCCAGTAACCCTAAGTTTGTTCTCTATGTCTGTGAGTCTGTCTCTGTTTTGTAGATAAGTTCATTTGTGTCGTGTTTTTTTTTTTTTTTAGAGTCCACGTGTAAGTGATATCATAGGGGATTTTGCTTTCTCTTTCTGGCTTCACTTAGTAAGCCTCCACCCTGCTATCAGGGGCAGCTGCAGCTCAATCGGATGATGACATAGGGAAGTAAAGAGCTAGCTCACGGGCTCCCCAGACTGTCAATTGCTTACTTAGGGGAGATATTTGTGGCAGAAAGATTAGGCTCCTAAGGCAAAAGCCTAACCCCTCTCTTTTTGCCGTCTAGCCGACAGACATTCATAGAGGAGGCAGGGGAGGAGGTGGCCTGGAGCTGTCTGGTACCCAGGAAAGCATGGAAGCCATGTGAACTCTTCTCCATTCACTCACAGCTTGTCTCACTGAGTGTGCGGTTGCTCTTCTTCCGATGTTGACATCACATGCTGTACAGATACCAACACTAAAACAATTTTATACTGGGGGAAAAAATCTTCCTTATCCATGATATGTCTGCCAGGGACCCTGGTAGAGGTCAGCCAAAGCTCTGTTTACAAACACTCTAGAACTAGACATTCTGACAGTCACAGACTACCCAAGATTTGATTCCTTTCTCACCTGGCTTATGATTTGGTGCCCTTCCTACTAGCAGGATAAAGGGCGGTAAGTCAAGAAATATTCTAAGCAAAATACATATCACAAGTACATTATTAGATTAAAACAATTCTCTAGTTTCAGTATAAGATTGTTTCCTTTTTGCATTTAAACCTTTGTTTAAATCTTCTCTCCAAAGCTAATATTCACTGTATCTGCTTAAGTATATTCAGTAATTACTGTATGAAGCCTCACGTTAACCAGTATTCACATGTCTTTTCAACTGGTTTTTTAAATATTTAGTCTTCAGCTAACTTCTTAGATTGTAATACTATCAATCAGAAATTGTTTCTTTCTTTATCCTTGGCATACAATATATCATTAAAATGTTACAATTTGTAAAAGATTTGAGCAAAGGTGACTGTTTAAAGATACATGTTGAAACTTGAGGAATTTTTTTTATAAAAAAGGTCCCTTGGAGTAGCTTTACACTTCATTTTCAAAATCTATTTTAGTATAAAAATTCTCTCCTGCCTCCATTTTTTTCTCTGCTACTGAAATACACGTCACATGTTTGCCCTGCGAGTATCTTTTTAGCTACCCCACCCATAATGTCTATGTTCTGAAAGTGACGTACAGCAAAGCACCCATTCAGAAATTTTTTACTGAACACATACTAGGTGCTCGTCACTGTTGTAGGGCCTGGAGACACATAGTGAACAAAACAGAGCCCTCTCCCCCCATCTTCATAGGACTTACATTCTGTGGGGAAGATACGCAGTAGCCAAGCACATAAATAAACATATAATGTGTCAGATGTGATAAATGCTAAGAGTAAAAATTAAGTGATGAGAGGGTAAGGGAGAAGTGGGGGCACTCTACTTCATTTGCTCATTTATTCAAGATATATTTTTGGAACACACTGAACACCCACTATATGTGAATCTCTGTACAAGGCAGCAGGCAAGATAGACACAAGCCCTGGCTTTATGGCTCATCATAGGGGACAGACACTTAATATAACTAGTTTATTAAGCATTCCAAACCCTGACGGGTACTACAGTCATGAAATGGTATGATTCTTACCGTTTCCTGGTTTCCTGTCCTGTCCCTTAAGGATGAGTGGTACCCATGTATGAGTTCTCCAGAAAGCCCGACAAGAGTCTATCTCACTGAGAGTTCCCCAATGTGGCATAAGCATTTCTGATGCCTCAGTTTCCACCCTAAGTCCCCAACCCCAGCCTATTGGCAGGCAACCCTCCAAAGGGTGAGATGACAAGACAGTGCAAGCCTGGCTGGTCCACTTGACCTACACAGAATTCACATGTTCCTGTTGCCTAGAGTGTAGCAGAATAGGCAATTTCATTGATGTTCTCTCTTTAGTTTGTTGTCTCTCCCCTGTTGATTTTCTCATGCTCAAAGTGGGAGGAAGATCAGCAAAGGTAACGTACAATCAAATGTCCAACCAGGAAATGGGCTCCCAGCCTTACTTCCTGAATACGCATCATCTCTACAAGTACATCTCTAGAACTCCCCACACTTGATTAGGAGAATGGAACATCCATTTTCATTGTCTACAAGAAGGGAAGAACAATAGCCACAACTGTGTTCTCTGTACCTTTCATCTTTCAGACCCTTTACATTTTATATACTCAAGTATGAGATTTTAAATTATGAGATAATGAGAAGTAAGAAAATGTTATACATAATCAAAGGAAAACACAGTCAACAGAAGCAGGTCAGTAGATGACTCAGTTATTGAAATTGGTGAGGCTTTAAAAAAAAACTCACGTAAATACATGAAATGACTTATAGAAACAAGTGGATATAATGAGGTTATTTCTGGCTAGAAAATGGAAACTTTCCAGAGAACAAATGAAAAATCTAGCACCCAAAATCATACAATATCTCTTATTTTTAAAAGTTCATAGGAGAAGCTTGGTAGCAAATTGGACACTGAGGAAGAGAGAAAGCAAAACTAGTCAGTAGAAAGTATTCAAACTGAAGCCAGGGGCAGAGAGAAGTTGAAAATTTAAATACATATAGAGAGCATCAATGAACTATGGGAAAATACCAAATAGTCTAACTGTATAACTGGAGCCCTGAAAGCAAAAGAGATTAGAGCAGAAAAACATTTGAAGAAATGTTGTTGAATTTTTTTCCAAATGAACTGAAAAATTTCATCCAATAGATCCAAGAAACTTCATAAACCTCTAGCTGGTATAAATGCAAAATTAAGCACCATTAGGAGAAAATAATCAAATATTAAAGTAGATAAATATTAAAGTAGACCAAGTTAAATAGGCTTCTTTTCTGAAGAATTTCTTAGAGTCACTAGCATATACATCACAAAATTCCTACAAGGGAATCTAATAGACACATTTTGCAATTTTTAATAGGAAATCCTTTTTTAAGAGGGAGTTTTTTTCTGGGACTACCATAGTCAGGTACATATTTTGGAAAATGCTGGGCTAGTGGTAGGGAGAGATATACAAACAAAAAAATGGAAGTTTTGTTATAATGATGTGGAGAACATGTTTCACAAATACAGCAAATAAAACAGCAGGTAGTTTAGAACAAGAAGCAAGAGGGTGAGAATATTCTAGGTGAGTGGAAAGGCTTCTGTGGGAGTAAAAGACCAACAGGGCTTCTAAGGAAAAAATTTAAACTCAAAATGATAGGAGGGCAGGATGCATGGAAAAAATGACTTAAAAAAATACATATATATATATGTATATGCTAATTTGGTATGTCAAACTAAGAATTTTGAATTCTTTTTTCTTTTTCATTTTCTCCCCCCCCCCCTTTTTTTTTGCAAAAAAAAATGGTAAAGTAGACAGGAATGAGACAGGGTTTGGTCAGCTTTTTAAGAAAGTGTAGTCTGCCAGTTATATGGAAAATTAACTGGTAAGGGACAATTGGTAATGGGCAACCAATTAGAAAACTTAAAATAATCTAATGAGAGTGGCAAGAAACATTAAATATGAGGGTTGTCTGCAGAAATTCTCTCAGAGGAGAGAACCTTCTTAGTTGTGATTAATTTTATGTGTCAACTTGACTGGACCATAAGGTGCCCAGATATTCGGTCAAACATTACTTTGGGTATATCCGAGAGGGTGTTTCTGGATGAAACTAACATTTAAATCAGCAGGAGACTGAGTGAAGCAGATTTACGTGCTTAATGTGAATGGTCCTCGTACAGTTGGTTGAAAGCCTGAACAGAATTTAAAATGCTGACTTTATACAAGTAAGAAAGAATTCCTCCTGCCTGACTGTCTTGAGCAGAAACATCAGTCTTTTCCAGACTCAACCCGAAACATCAGCTCCTCTTGGGTCTTGAGCCTCCTGGCTTGTGGACTGGAACTTTCACCATTGGCTGTCCTGGTCCTCAGGACTTTGGACTCAGATGGGAACCACAAGTTGGCAATCCAGCATCCCCAGCTTGCCATCCTCAGATCTCAGGGCTTCTCAGCCTCTATAATTGCATGAGCCAATTCCTTATAACAAATCTCTTTCTGTCAATATATACATCCTACTGGTTGTGTTTCTCTGGGTCTCCCTGACTAGTACATGTCAGTGTTTAGCTTGGGACCACTTTGGTTTGGGAAAGAAATGCCTGAGCAGATGGCTAGCAAAAGTAGGAGTGAGAAAAAGTTATAACTCAAGTTGTCTAACTTAGCCATGAACAGGAATTTGGGGGTAAGAATGAGGATGAGGATGAAAGAAGAAAACAAAGCAGAGAGGGAGGAAAGGTCTTATAACATGGTGGGTATTTTTGAACGAGTTGACGAGGCAGAATATGGAATAAACAGTGGGTCCTAATGGTTGCTCACACCTACTGTGGATACAGGGTACTGGAAAAGCAGCTTCCAGCACAAAAGCAGCCTGTGGTCAAGTAGTATCCCCTGGAGGAACCCAGATTTCATTTGGAAGAGACAGGAGGAAGGATTCTTTAAATAGAGTTGACGACATTGGCTTGTCCTCACAGGAATATTCCAACTCAGGCCGGGAAATTATCCCTTCTCCCCCGAGGTCCCCACAGGAGGTTTATATACCAGGAATAACACCCAGATGAGAAAGACTTTGCCCTTGTTAAGTCAGCTGGGCTTCTTCCTAAGTGCCTGGTGTGGTTTGAATGTTTGTCTCCGCCAGTTTCATGTGTTGAGATGCTAATGCCTGTTGAGATGGTATTTGGAGGTGAGGCCTTTGAGAGTTGCTAAAGTCATGCAAGTGGAGCCCTCATGAATGGGATTAGTGTTCTTACAAAGGAGACCCCACAGAGCTCTTTCCCCTCGTCCACCACGTGAGGGTACAGTGAGACGGCACCAGCTATGAACCAGGAAGAGGGCCTTTGCCAAAACATGGTCATGCCTTGATCTTAGACTTCTCAGCCTCTAGAACTGAGAGAAATAAGTTTCTGTTGTTTATAAGCTCACAGTCTGTGGCTATTTGTTGTAGCAGCCAGAATGAACTAAGACAGTGCCCTATGGGGAAGCATATGACTTGGCTCCAAGGTATGAGCGAGGCCACCCCTCTCTGCCCAGCTGTATCTAGATCTTGGACACCTTCTCCGTTGGATGATCCTTGCTAGGGAAATCCCAAGCCAAGTCCAATACATAGAAGCACATGCTTGTGTGATAAACACAGCCTTGTTACAGAACCAGTAGTATGAGTGACACTGGTGAATATGGCACAATAAATATCCTAGATTCTGCCCAGAATGACAACCTTTGCTTCCTTGGCCTGGTTGGGCTTTAGGAGCTGGGGGTGAGTCAGGGGCAGGGGGTTGATGGGGGGGTGGAATGCTGAAAGAGAGTGAGGATGAGGGTTCAAAGACCACCTCTTCCCACATGTTTGAAATGAGCTTATTTATGATTGAGAAGTAGTTTCCTGGCCCTTCTATATGCCAAAGAAATGTCTTGGGGGCTACTAGGGGAGGGGCATAAGGCAACAGATACACAGTGATGGGGGGGGTGGTTAACACACCAGCTTGCGGGTTCCCACCTTCTTCTCAAAGAGCAATTCCCCTTTCATCTGGTTTAAGAAGTGGTCTTCCAAGAACGCTCCCTTTGAAGAAAGAGTTCTGTGGCTAAATCTTTTGAAAATCTTTATGATGAGAGATTATACAGCTGGGTCAGTCAGGGTACATAAGGAATTCCCTTGAGAAGACAGAAAATAGCTTTTTTGATTCTGGGGCAGATATGGAGGTATCCAGGGTCTAAGAGAGTCAGAGCTTTGTCAGATGCAGGCAGAGTGGAAGAGGATGAAATGATTATAGCAACACTGAGTACTTCCTATGTTCCAGACACTGCTCTCGATACTTTGCAAACATTAATTTCTTTAATCCTTATAATAACCCTAGGATAGTGTGGTGGGTTCAGTTGTATCCTCCGAAAAGAGAGGTTTAAGTCTTAACCCCTAGTACCTGTGAATGTGACCATATTTGGAAGTAGGGTCTTTCAGATGTAATCAAGATGAGGTCATCCTGGATGAGGCTGATTTCCTTATAAGGAGAGACACAGAGATTCAAACCCAGGCACACACACAGAGCCATGTAAAGATAGAGGCAGAGATTGGAGTGAAGCAGCTATAAGCCAAGGAACGCCAGGGATGGCCAGCAGTCACCAGAAGCTAGAAAGAGGCAAGGAAGTGTTCTTCCCTAGAAAGTTCAGAGGGATCATGGCTCTTCAGACGTCTTGATTTTGGACATCAAGTCTCCAGAACTGTGAAAGAATAAATCCCTGCTATTTTAAGCTCTTCCATTTTTGGTACTTTATTATGGCAGCCCTTCAGTAGAGATAGGGGTCTGAACCGTACAAAACTGCTCATTCTCTAAACGCAGATGAAGATCAAGCCATTTCATATGATTGAGCCTACAGGTACTTCTTAGACGGTGAGCTAAGTTACAGACATGTTCATTGCTACGTTCAAAGTCTCCTATCAGATAATGGTAGAGCCAGAATTTGAATTCACAATCTGCCTTCAGAGTCCAGGCTTTTGATCACTCTGACACAATCATCAGGCAGAACTCCAAAGTGTACGTGATGATAAGTTTAGCAGGACTGGTTCTGTTTTGTTCTTACGCTTCGTTTGGTTTTTCTTTGCTTTGCTTTTCTTGTCCTATCATCCCTGAGTAGCAAGGATCTCTTTTCATTTAGATCGGCTGGAACAGGTGTTGATGAACATCTGAGAGAAGACGGGAAGGTGTTGTGATAGACATTTCCTCCATGCCTGTGGCGTTACAACCATTTCAGGTCTTGTTCTGGTGTTACTCTTTGAGTACAGAACCTGGGGGTGAGCTCCTTCCCGAAGTGCATTTGAAGACTACCGTGCACTAGAAATACCTGTTTCTTGCTGTAGACGTTTTGGTGTGGACTTATGTGGGGGAAAAATTGTATATATGTAGTATATTCTATACACATCACATACATAGATGCAGAAACGTCAAGCCAATCATTAAGGATTTAAAAAAACCACTTTATTCATTCCTGTGCAATCCCAATTTGCATCTTTTATCTTCCAGGGAAACCACTTCCAGTTTCTAAAAAAACTCTAGTATTCAGCTATGCAGGTTTCTTCAGAGGACCCCATGTGTTCTCTTGAATTTTTGATGTCAGACAAAATTGACACCTTGATGTAAAATCCTCCTTCCTGTTGTGCCTCCTGATGCTGACCTTCCAGGACTTTTGCTACTAGTAATGGGGATTCTTGAACTTTCTTGAGATGGGAATATTTTGTCAATCATTTTGACTCTCAGGAGAAATGCACATAGCATGAAATATTGCTTATGATTTCAGGGAATTGATTAATCCTCTGAAATCCATCCCTGGACCCCCAGGTGAAGTCTCTGCTTTTAGGGATTCTTCTCTTGAGCTTCACGTGCCAAGTGAGTAAAACAGACTGATGGCATGATGAGAAAGGTTGGATTGTATCAGTTGGGAATTTTCCTATGTGCAAGTGAAAAAAGACCCATCCTTCACTGGCTTAGATGCTAAAACAAAGCAAAACGAAAACAATGGTGGCGAAGGTAGTGGAGGAGATAATGGCTCACGTAAATCTAGGGCTGGCACTGACGACAGACACGGTTTGATACGGGTCATGCAAGATTTGATCACGTTCTGTCTATTGCCTCTGCTTCCTCTGGGTTGACTCTTTGCTCCAAGGATGTAGTTAAAGATGTCAGCCAGCAACTACTGGGGCTTTTTCCCTCCAGGCCCCCAGCCAGCAGAAAAGAAAATACTTCTTTCTTTGACTGTTGAATGAACATCCTTGGCTTCAGGGATTGGACCATCCTGGTTAAGATCCCATTTATGAACCCATCACTGCAGCCAAGAGGGGTGGTCTCAACCTGGCCTTCTCATTCCAGAGTAGAATCAGCTTCCCTAGGTGTAAATTGGCAAAGAAAAGAACCCATATGAAAAATTTGTCCAAAGGGAATAGAGCCTGGAAGACCACAAACAGCAAATGTCTACCACAAGGTTGTCAGTTAGGGCTTACTTTTAAAATGTATGCATGAGACATAGTTGAAAAATACCTCATGGCTTCCTGGATCTGGATAGTCAGGATCAAGTCATGTCCCCTGAGCCCCAACAGGGTGTACCTTAATGGGCCAATGTTAACTGGTCACCAGTGAAGAGCCTGTGCGCCTCCCCTGTACCAGTATTTTTAAAAAGGTCCCAATGAAGTCATTTATATATTTTAGAGTAGTTAATGTGCCCCAATGGGCCTGCAGCAAAAGATGCATTTTGAAATATCTAATGAGTAAATGGGGCATTTAGTAAGACACAGTCTAATTACTTTAGGTCTTTGTAAAATATTAATTTAAGGCAACCGCAGCATTAAGGTGTAAGTTTGCCAAGTGGTGCTCAGTGATTTAGCTCTGTGACTGCCATTAATATCAATAGAAGTCTTGCAGCTCACTTCCCGCCCATTGCTTTGGAAATGTACCCCTAAGGTATAGAAAACAGCTACTGTGAATTTTTTTTAATTAAAGTTCCAGGAGGAAGTGCAGCATTTCCTTTTTGTACACACGTGTATCACCTTCACTGATGGAGCTGTGGTCTTGGGGGCTGATGTCCACAAACTCACATTTGCATTCCATGTTGTGACATCGCTGTTGTTGGATATCTGGTGTAACTGATTCCAGGATACACCTGTCAGAACAATTCTTACAACAGAAGAACATGATTTGCCTTGGAATTCAAATACCTTTCCAGGGAACCACATCGTGAATATGCCATTCCAAATTTGCTGGTGCATTTCCCTAAAGATGACAGATACTAACTCGAAAGCACTGAGACGTGAACCCTGAATAACTGAATTGCAACTTAAAAAGAGTGCATTGGAAGTCATCTTGTGTCTCAGCTATCTTATATAGGACAACTCTCTACTTCCTGACTTGTCTGGTTGGTGCCAGTGGAGGGGAACAAACTGGTAGTTTTACAAGCCATTCTAAAATGCCTGATCTATTTGGAGGAGCTTCTTAAACAGTGTCTTACTTGCCTGACATCACTTTATTGGTCTCATTAATGAGTTCTCCAAAGCAGAGGAGGAAGGTATTGTGGGAAATCAGTAGTTATCCTTTGTTCCCACCCTTACACCACCATAATTCTCCACTCCCAACAGTAGTCATGATGTCATGGTGTGCATTGAGAAGCTGTTCGGATAGAAGGGCTGTGGAAATGTTATAAAGATCTACTGTGCTCTGGTGGTCCCTTGGGAGAGGTGCTGATGTGGCTGGAGGTGACTGTGGAATAAGAAGCTTAGTTAATAAGACAAGCCCTAACTCCCCCAGAAAATATAGAGTGGCTTTCCTGCCAATGTTTGCAGTAAAAGTTTGAAGAAACAGCTCCGTTGATTGTTTAGCATGGATAGAGCACATATCATGGGAGAGAACATGCAGCAAACATGTAGTTTGGGAAACCATCCAGGATGATCCAGTATCATGCATGGATTTATTTATAGCCACACCACATACCTTCACGTCTAACTTCATTCGATTCGTTCTCTTCGAAAGTCTCTGGTATCTTTAGTTTCTGGATCCCTTCGCCAGTTGCAAGAGCTAATTTAATTTGGGGATGGGGAGGCTAAGTCTCTCTGCTCCCTTTCAACTCCAGCAAATATTTCATTGTTTGTAATGCCTCTTAATACGCTAAACAATATTTATGCGGCACTCGACAACATTTTATAACTTTCTTCTAATTGCCTTAGCAGTCTTTAAAACCAGAGCTTAGCACTTCGATAATAAGCGTATTAATTTGTCTAACGTTTAAGTTCTTACAAAGGAAGAGACAAGCATTAATTTTGTTTAGTTAAAACAAGCTTTGCTTTTGAACAGCAGGTGGTAATTGAAACAAAACAAGGACTCATTAGAGGAGCGTCTGGTGGCTCATGATACAAACAGAGCACACTAGAAAACCCAAACACAAGAGCCCTGAAATAAAGTGGTCATCATCTAATTAACAGAACATGTTTTAATTACCGAGTAAACCATGCAGCGCCGTGTGTCAATTTAACTGATGTGCTAAGTGCCAGTTTACAATATCAGAAACAGACAAATAATTGGAATCTAATTACATGCAGGTCTATTGCACACCAGCGCCTCCAGCCCATCTTAATAAACAAGTTTTTACATCAAACCATGAATAGCAAATACAGCCGTGCTGTTAATTGCTACATTGTGATATTGGGACTTTGCCAGCTCTGACTATTAAAATAAGCTCTTGTGTGGATTGCAGTTTCTCTGCTACGCTTTAATTAGAATCAAATGAGAGGCAGAGATCGGGCTGTATTACTGCAATTCAATATATGTAAATAAGATAACTGGCTAATCTTTTTATTTTATATCTGAGCCTCCATGCAATAGGCGGTTTAGTTATGGTAATAGGTTATCACTTTGCAAATGAAGTAGACTTGCGCTGTGAGATGAATCAAGAAACATGTAATCTTTGCTAGGGAGTCTAAATATTCCCCATCATCGCACGTGGGATCTGGAGAACTTTCCTGCCCAAGATATATGGTGCTATATTTTTAATGCCCATGTTGGCCTAGTTTTTCCACTATAGCTTTTGATGTTGTATTTCACTTGGCTAAATAAACGCGTGATCCGTAACATGCTATTTACAATGCTCAGACAGATTATTTCAAGATAAACTCTGTTAATGGAGAATCACTTGTTTGAGTACTTGAAAGGTTGCAGAGAAGGTCTACATAAATACTGTATAATGCAAATTTTAAATTAAGACCGAGGCACAGATAACGCTCATATTTCATACTGTATATAAATGTGCTGCTTGTCAGAGAACTAATCAGGGATTCAGAAATACTGAGTATGAAAATGAAATCTATGGTAGGGACGCTGATGGGCCATTTTTCTGTATTTTCCAAATAGGGAAGAAGATGGTATAGCTATTGTTGAAAAATTACCGAGTAATGATCTCCTGGGAAGATCTCCTTATGTTTCATTAGAATCGTAATTAGAGGTGGCCATGACCTTGGGAAACCTGCTTCAGGAGCAAGCACTCCTCTCTTTTGTTTAAGAAAAACCTCCAAGTTTCCCCTCCTCTTGAGCCCGAGGCAGTGTTAACTGAACTCCATAGAAAGAACATAATAAAGCATTTAAAATGCACTTCTCCATTGCAATAAACTGAAATAAAGCAAATACAGAATGGATTATCATCCACTTAATTTTGGTCATAGTTTGTCGTTATGAATTAAAACAATTCAGAGCCTTCTTTCTTGGGGGTATTTTGTGCCATTTCCTAGATCAAGCCAGCCCTTAGAACTATCTCAGGTTGAAGAAGGGGGGAGGTGGAGGGGGGTGCTATTAAGTATCTGGAAACTCCCAGGACTTTCAAAACAACCATAAGCCATTTTCAACTTCTGCCTCAAAGTAGGCAAGCCAAGCCACTCATTGGCTGGAGCTTAAAGTCAGCCTGAAACAATACTCCGCAAACTTGGCGCCGGTCCTTGCCTATTTAAATTTCCATCACACCATTGTTGAAGGCTCATGCCTTTCACATGGTTCGCCTGGTGGATGTGATCCAACTCCCAGAAGGGAGCAAGTGCACCACGCAAAATACTGGAAGAGCCCGCATGTTTCCAACACCTCATCCGATACTTTAGGGCAGGGGTAAAAACATTCCTGGTACTCGTGTTGTTGGCCACATCACAAAGGATTTCAGGCTGGTACCTCATCCATCTCGCGTCGTAAATGAAATGGAGCCTCCTGGTCAATTGTCAAAAAAACAACAAAAAAAACAACTCCCCGTAGCCCCTACTTTTCTCCCATCCTCCGTGCCTCCTGCAAAACCGTGCCAAGCGCACTAACAATATCTAATCAAAATGTTGAAAATGCAAAGTAAAATGTGTATAAAAAAATGCACAGGGGCTGGAAAAGGAATGTAATAAGGTTAAATTTTACAAGCATAATTCCATATGTTGAAAGCATCTTGTAGTTATGTCAAATACAGATGAAGCTATAAATTATCCCAGAATCAAAAGTGTCAAGTTTCAGGCTAATGCTGAATATATATATATATATATATATATATATATATATATATATATATATATATATATATACACAGCTTCAGAATTCTTATTAAAATATGAAAACATGCTAAACATAGAAAAGCTAACAACTGTACCAAAAGTAAGACAAAGTGTTACTAATGTCTGCCAACTGGTATTACTCACCAGGGCAATCAATCACATATGAGCAAACTTCTATGGCAGGCGACCAGGAAAGCTGAAACCCACCTCTCCCCCATAGTTGTCTTATTTGTGGTTACTTTTGCAAGGATTCCACATTATTCCATTTGCTTGCTGTTAACCCTGAGAGGGCATGGTTAGCAAGGGGAAAACGTTTATTCAATTAGAATGTCTTTATTTCTCCTTAAAACACACACAAAACTGTCAGCAATAGACAAATTAGTACTTTGGGCCGAAGTGTGTGCTCAGTTTATTCTATATTTGAACTCTAATAAATTATATCCACGTTATTACAAAAATTGTAAGTGACATGCTGTCAGAGCTCTACATGTGTATGCCTGGAAATATACATAATGCTTTGAAAGCTGTCACATTCGGTCCTGTTGTAAACATCACGCTCATTTGCTAAACATTGTTGTTATGGCTTTGGTTGGCTGTAGCTTTTCCCCAACTTGTAAGCCCATGATTCTGAATATGTCTTAACTCTAAAGAAAAATAACGTCTCCCTTAAGAGTTTTAATGATCTATCATGAGATTCAGCATAGCATATGGAAGTGGTTTCTTTCTCAAGTATCCTAGGCCAAGTAATAATATGGGCCTATTTGGTGAAGTCAAAGTTGGTAAACAACTTTCCAATGTACACGACGAAAATGTTTCTGGCCCCTTTAAAGGGATCTTCTTCAATGTTTGGCGAAATTGTATCTGCTTTTGCTAATTTGGGGTTGGACACAAATGTTGGCTCTTCACCAGAATCACAAAGGTACAAATGGGACTTCCTGTGAATAGTGGTAAAGGATGTCTATTGACTGGGAGAGATTTGTTTCATAATCATGCATTTCTTTCCCCCTTGTCTAATGAGTGCCTGCCATGTGTCTGATGCAGTGTTAGATGCTGAGGGCCGAGGCCCTGCCTGCGTGGCGAGAGTCATTTAGGACAGAAATCAGACAGCGAAAACTAAGTGTGATGAATATGACCAAACAGGGAGTACTGGATTCTGAGCTTTTAAACATTCAGGTTATAAACTAAGGAAGGATTGGATAAGAAAGAGTTCGGAAGCCTTCCAAAGCATTCTAATCGTGTGAGGAATTAGCAGTGTCTCCAGAGGGTATCTCGTATGTTTTACTTAGAGCACATGGTTGCAAGCAACAGAAAACAATTCTGTTAACCTAAGTAAAAAGGAATTTATTGGAAGGAAAGGTGAGGTGGAGACTCAGAATTAATGGGCCACTAGAGAATTTGGCTTAGAAATCGGCAGGAAGAGAGCCCTGGAGAGCAGAAACCAGAGTTTAATGGTAGAAATAGGATGGTGAGATGGCTGTTGAATTCTGGCTGGTCTTTTTATCCTTATGTTGTCTGCTCAAGATCCAAAGTTCTGGGAAGCAATTTGTAGCTGGTTGAGCTTCGGTCTTGTAGCTACTGCTGGGCTGTCTCCAGGTGGGAGGAAGATGAAGGTCATCCCTCACCTTCTGCAGTGTGAAACCATCATAAGGAATTGCGTAGGAAGAGGTGATTATAATCACCCCCAACAAAAAAAAATGAAGGTACATCAAAAAGCGGGAATGCATGTGAGGCTGCAATTGACCACAAGCTCTGCTTGACCACTTCTTGCTTATTTGTTCAGAGTCTTAGAAAAGAAGTGCCTATCTTTTGAATTAATCAAACACTAGTAGTTATCTTAAAGTGCTATATTGATCTTCCTGACTATCTAGTTTTAGATCAATACTGGATGTGAAATTGTCTGTATCATACTCTTTAAAGGGGAAATTTCTGAATGTATGAATATAAAATTCTTTAATTAGTAAGAATTTAAGCAAAAATATTCCTAATATAATTTCTAAGTTTATTCATTTATAAGCTAAGTGTGAAGTATAGGGATAAAAAGTTACAGCATTTGCTGTCAGAGTTCCTGCCACCAGGAGTCTTAAGTTCTGTTGTTTAATATGTATGAAAGTTATGCAGACTAAAGGACATATATGTAAGTATCTATAAGAACTGTACTAAAATGCAATGTGGAATCCTTGATTGGATCCTGGAATATGAAAAAATAATCAGTGAAAAAAATGGTTAAATCCAAATAAAGTCTGTAGTTTCATAAATAATATTGTTCTGAAATTAATCTCTCAATTTTGATAAAACATTCTACGATTGTGTAAAATGTTAGCATAAGTGGAGGGTAGCTCAGGAACAAATAAGAATTCTCTATACTTTCTTTACAACTCTTTCGTAAGTCTAAAATTATTTTAAATAAAAAGGTTTTTATCTTGGTTGCAAAATTTCATGCACGTAGTAGGTATTCAGTGAATGTTAGTTTCATCCTCTTAATTTTCCTCTCTTGATCTTGAAATATTTATGTTGATCAGTTTCCTGAGACAATTTCCTATTGTTCCTCCTTTAATTAATCTCTCTCTGGGTACCAAGAACAAAAAAGGGAGAGGGAGAAAAGAAAAAAAAATACTGAAGAAAAGCCTTTATCTAATTTTGCTCTGCTTTGTTGTGAGATGAACTTATTCTTTAAGAAATGTCTAGACATCTATCATCTCGGGCATCCTAATATTGGCACTACAGAAATACAGCGTTAATGCAGACAGTGTATGTGTCTAATGAGTTCAATTAGGTAGCTAAGTTATTCTTCCTTTTGCTTTTCCTTTACTTATAGTCAAAACTAACACTGTCACACATCTTGAGAATGCTATAGTTCATCTTTAACGGATGGAATTTTGTTCTTATTTTGTTAAATGTTACATTTACATAATTGTGTATGTCATTGATGTGTACGAGGATACACCACAAAGTAAAAGTTACCCTAAGTACCTGAAGTACGGAGAATTATTAGCCTAAGATTATTATAAGTGACCCTCACAATGATAACTCAAGCGATCTGAACCCAGGAACCAAATAGATCTTAGATAATGAGAGCTAGTTTTCTTATTTTGCTTTAAGATGAGTCACTTATTCTTGGCACAGAAGTTCCGCCGGTGTCCAGGATGATTTTTTTCCTTCAAATCGCAGAATATATAGCTTTAGAAATTCCTGACAGGAGGCCAGATGACATTGCTGGTGGTGGTTTTCATTTTTTGCAGCTAGGTGCCCTTAAAATTTTATGTCTTAGTGATGTTATTTGAGTCAAGTTAAAAAATCACAAAGCGACTCTTATAAAATAACACCTGGTGATTGAATAGTTAACTGTGGAACTTACTGTTGTTGAAATATTCTTATCTCTAGACACAGAGATATTTATATAAAAACTGCATTCTTTGTGACAAACTAGAATCTTATTTTGCTGTGGCCAAATGCAATGGACATCTGTTGTTTGTTGCCTGCCCAGCACATATTCCTCCCTTTACTATTAACAGGGGCTGCATTTGGGGGGAGATCCCACCCCTATCATCCCCTTAGTGAATATGGTTTTGGGAGGACCCTCGTCCTCGCCCACACTTGAAGGGTGGACCTGTGACTCAGACCCGGCCAGACGTTGGAATCTTTCCTCTTGGCCACAGAGATTGGCTCCAAATGAACGTGTGATCCCAGCCAGACCAAAGAGATGCAATTCAGGGAATCATACTGGAATGCCTGGAATAAAGAAGCTCTTTTTCCTGGAAATGAATCTAAGAAGATGTCAACCTGGAGCTACTGGGAGGGAGCCTTGTGACAAGACCAGCACAGTAAAGGAACGACAGAGACCAAATCTAGTGACGTCATTTGAACAATACCTGAATCCAGTCATCCTAAAGAGAATCTTTCTGTCCTCTTTAAACTAGTTTGAATGAGGTTTGGTGTACGTCTCTTGCAACTAACATAATTCTACCTGATTCACAACATTTTCCTGCATATTCTTCTTCCCTAATGAATCTAATTCAGGTGAAACTTGTATTTCCATTTATTTCATAAATACATACTAAGTACATACAACGCAAACCAATGAAGTGGATAAAAAGATTTTATTAGATGTAATCCGTGACTTCAAACAAAAATGTGCAGAAAATTTTATAGAGATTAGTGGAATTTTCAGAAAGAGAGAAAGAAAAAATCTGAAATTTCTATTGTCTTTTCTGTAAATGCAGTGTTATGCTTTTTTCTCACGGAGGGCATTAGTTAGGCAAATCCTAGAACATGGTATTTAAGAGCATGGATTTGGGCATCAGATGGCCTGGTTTAAAGTCTGGTTCTGTCTTTTACTCATCATATGACCTACAGATCACTTAGCCTCTGTCAGTATTGATGTTCCCTATCTGCGAAGTTAGCACAAATATACCTAGATCATACAATTTTTCAAAGACTGAAAAAATATATACAAATTATATATTATGGTGCCGAAACATAGCATTAAATGGTAGTTTTTAAAAAATAATTATGTAATATGTGATTCAGTATAGTTTGTCACCAATTTTAGAATCTTTGGTTTGGTTTCCAACAAGAAAAAGATTATCTTAATTTACATCTCCAGCCCATATTTTATTTCTGTGCATCAGACTGCACGCAGATATACACCAGCACACTGGTTATGGCCACTTGGATTTCTCACAGACACATGAAACTGACCACACTCAAAACCAAATTCAGTATTTCTCCCTTACCCTAAACCCACATCTCTTTTTGAAATCTCAGTTTCAGGGAAGGTGCCATGGTAGGCGCAGAGTCCTGCTCACTTCCACATTGGGTCAGTGGCCAGATTGGCTCAGCAGCCTTCCAGCGGTCTCTCTGCCGGTTTTCTTTTACCCTCATGATCTGCTTTCCACATAGTAGTCCAAGTGATCTCGGAATTAACACACTTCCTAAAAACCAACCGCGGTTTCTCGCCAGCCTTAGGACAGAGGCCAAACTCCTTAGCATGGCTTATCTTCCCTAATGACCTGGTGTCTTCCCCAGTCCAGTGCCAGCTCTTAGCCCTCCCCAGCCACATGCGCGTCACCATTCCACAGTCCAGCTCTGGAAACTTCTCTCACCCCTTCCTTGCATGCTCCATTTTGCTTTAGAGTTTGCATATATGGTTTGTTTTGTCTGAAACAGCGCTTCATTCCCCCTCCTTATACTCCTTCTGTTGGTTTAATTCTACTTATATTTTATGTCCCAACGTCCATGGAAGTGGCAGACTTCTTCCAGATGTCCCAGCCTTCCTCGATTAGATATTACAATAGCCCTATACTCTCCAATCACACCATCTGCCACACATTATATTTTATTTCTATTTAGATATACAGATACAGATATGCTATAGAGGAATAATTACCGAATTCATCATCTAATCCACTACCAGGAAATCTGACTTAACCTGACTAGACAAATCTCCAAGTGATCCACAGATAGAAATTCAGGGGGGCTCCAGGGGTGGTTATGGACTTAGCTGTGGAAAAAATTACATCTTTTTTTTTTCACTAACTTCAAACTGAAATTCATCATTTCCTTCCAGCGTGTGTGGAGGCAGCAGAACCCAGTAGTGTTAGCAGCTGCTATGACTTCGTCAACAATGGAGCAGATATTTCATAACGCAGTTATCACTGACCTCTTGAAATATTTATGCTCATCACTATCAGAGGAACTTCTTTAATACACAGGAATTTATTTAATACATTAATAAAGAAGCACATATATTATTATATCAGGTTTTTAAATTATTGAGGTAATTTTATTATCATTGATTTTTTATAGCCCTCTGTATTTATTATATTTAAGAATATTATCCCACGAAAGGGTTCATAGGTTTCCGCAAACTTCAGAAGGGCTCTGTAGCTCCCAAGAGGTAAGAATTCCTGCATTTGACTCAGAGCTCCTCTGGTGAGGCCAGAGCATGTCTGACTGATTCACCACCGGATCCTCAGGGCCTTACACAAAGCCTGGCAAATTGTAGGGGCTCGGTAAATATGTACTGAACTGAACTGAGATGAAAGCTAAACAAATTTTAATCTGGCATTATTTGGAAGTACACACCCCATGAATCTGGACAATTCACTTGTTCCCTGGAGGAGAAGATGGACCCCCGTGGTTGTGGCTGGCTTACATTCCAATGCTAGGTGTCCTAGAGTTATGTGGAATTCGGTCTTGCTGAGAAGATGGCATTAAAATTTAAGAAGACATAATGAGAAACAGTAGCCAATTCTTTCCCTATATAAAAAGCAGCCGGCAGCAGTGACCTTGAGTAATGCAGAGACAGGTGAATGACTGTCACCGAACAAGTGTGATCTATTTTATGAAGTCCTATTTTTAATTTGACTTAGAGCCAATTTTTCAACTGGACAACTTTTCATGCAAACATCTGCTCCAACCTTTGTTCTTTTATACATAGTGGGCAGCTTGTGAACCAGAGGAAGTTGTCAGACAGTGGTTGTGCCCCTGGGTCCATTGGCAGCCAGGCTCTTCTCAATTATTCGTAGCCGAAGTGCTCCCGGATCAAGCCACTCCACGCGCATTCCAACTGGCAGCACTGGCTTTGGAGTGGGCTCCTGGGAAGAGAATTTTTTTCGTGCAAAAATATTTTAAAAGGTGATGCAGGTGATGCAATCAGAGGCCTTAAAAGACCCTCAAATCCATGTCAGGAAACCTCTGGGAGCTCTTTCCTGAAGTAAAGTTGGATTCATGTGTCCATCCACTCAACATGTTTCTGAGAATCTACTGTTTCATAGTTTATTGTTTGAGGGGGTAGAGGTGGGCTTGGGTAAATCAGTGGCCAGAGAAATAGGACAAATAATTAGGACTTCCATCTGTCACTTTCCAGGTCTGAACAGATGGGTGGGGCAACAGGACTGGAAGCTGTATCTAGTGCCCCCCCTTATGTGGCACTCCTCTAAGTCCCCAGAACCACCAGAAAAGAGTCTCGCTCCAAAGATAAACTAGACCGGTCCAAAGGTAGTGGGGTTTTTTGTTGGTCTTTCATTTTTTATTTTTTATTTTATTTTTTTAAATTTAGCACAGGTTTATCTTGAGATACATCTTTTAAATGAGGCTTTAAAATGTTAGCTTAGTATGGGGTGAGACACAGTGAGCAGCAGTGACCGCTTCTCTCATTCCCCCAGGTTGTAGCCATCATCCCCGTGGGCGCCTTGCTCTCTCCAGCTCCTAGGTCTAAGGTTGTGGCAGGTTGCTGCTGCTATTGGCTTGCTCTTTCATTGCTCATCTTTTTCCAAGATATTTTCCTTAGACTTAGAGTCTCAATAAGATCCTTTAAGAAGAGATATGTGTCAAACTAGTAAACACCCTTCTTCCCTTTCCTCCTTTAAAAAAACCACAGGAGTTCATAAAGTAAATAACATTGGTTTTTGGTTTTGGGTTATGTTTTGGATTGTGTTTTTAAAAGTGTGGACTACCTGTGCCAGAATCACCTGCACTCTACCTTGGACTTACCTTAATCTATGGTGGGGGGTGTGGGCAAGCACCCAGTGTTTCTAATGCACACTCATTTGGAGAACTGTTGTTCTGAATGATTTGAAGAAGTCATCTCACTCAGTGTGATGGATTTGGTCTGTAACATCTCAAAAACCTGCCAGCTGGAGAGCTGGCATTGCCAAGGGGAGAGTCATAAAGCAGAAGTATAAATAGGTCGCAGGGAAATTCAGTATTCCCACTCACTCAGGGCATTGGTCTTCAGTTTCACCGGTGATGGCAACCAGGTCCATGTGCTTATGTCATCTCCAA
Organism: Vicugna pacos; assembly: GCF_048564905.1. Taxonomy (NCBI): domain Eukaryota; kingdom Metazoa; phylum Chordata; class Mammalia; order Artiodactyla; family Camelidae; genus Vicugna; species Vicugna pacos. The sequence continues at coordinate 38,449,529 of NC_133003.1, forward strand.
CAGACTGGAGGGGACTGTTTGAGGCCCTGCGTTGTAGATTCTGCTTCCATTTGGCTCAATAGGGAAGAGTTTTGCAATCAGTTAGCAATGTTAGCCATGGACTCTCCATCGGGAGTAGCACACCCTTTACAGCTTACTTCCCATCACGGCCTTGCATTAGCCTCCATCACTTTCAGGGAGGAAGGAAAGGAATGCACACAATGTCCCGCTCTGCTCCAAAGGGGGTTCAGGGTTGGCCAGGAAGTAAGCAGTTTTTGAAATTATACCATTGCGAGTTTGCCTGTTCTGTGGGGATCTATATACTTCTGCATCTCTCTCCCGCAGTGCAGATCATGGAAAGTCTGGTCCAAGAGGGAAAAAAAAAAAAATAGAATTTGTTTTGAAATAAAACAAGATAGATCTACAGCCTTCCATGACCTGCCCTTTTTCCATAAGTTGAAGGTCAATGGAAAGTAATTATACCCTTACTGCTCTAAATAAAACACTCCTTACTTTAGAGATGAGTTCTTCAGTGTGACCAGGGTTTACATTTGATGATGGGGGACTTCCTTAATCAGGAAAATTTGTGTACTAAGGTAATAGAAAAGAAAATTGCCAAGGCTGGAAACTGGCATCATCCACTGATGGGGAAAATTTGCATGAAACACAAATCTTTGTTTGTTTGGTTGTTTGCCTTTTGTTTGTTTCTATATTCTTTGATCAAAGAAGACTTACAATATCCTTTGCCTGAATTTCTCCATATTTTTTACAAAATATTTTATACTCATAAGCGCGTCTCTAATGCACTCATAAGGTATATAGGTAGCAAATGTGCCTGGACCAACCCCCCACTTTTAGAAACAGTCCCCCTCTGAAGCCCTAGAGTGTCCCTACCTGATTGGATGCCACCATGTCCTTACCTCAGCCATTCCAGAGACAGTCACTATTTAGCCAGCTTGAACTTGTTTAATTGCTAAGAGATATGATCATTTTAGCTCCTTACCAGGCACAATCTTGAAGCTTTCTCTTTGGAAAAGCTCTGGACTAACTAGCCCTGATTTAGCTCTTGACCATTCTAATTTCTGTTCCTCTCAAATGGCTAAAAGAGAAAAGGATGTTATAATACACTGTGTTTCATAAGTGGGGGGGAGGGGAGGAGTTCTTGCCACCAAAGTTCCAAGTATGAGCAAAAAAATTTGGAAGCCCACGAATGGTGGACTTTTCTGGAAGGGAGTATGTGAGATACATAGATGGGTGGATGTGTACATAAAGTACATGAAGTTAAAGCTCCGTGTCCTGGCAGTTGTGTGAAGAAAGGATTTCAGTCGCACCTATAGAGGTTTTCTTGTTTGTGTGTTCATTTGTTTTGTTTTGTTTCTTTACAGATGCCAGAAGTTCCAATCAGGACCTTCTAAATCTGAATGCTTGGAGATGGAGCCCAGGTAGTTATGTTGTATATGATTGTGTCTCTCTTTTTACACATATATACACACACATAGTGAATCTGATGTGTGATTCCTGGTTGAGAATCACTTATATAAAGGAAGCCTTAGGTTTCTTGCATCCCTTTTAAGGTTTCAAATTAGTTCAGGGTTCCCTAGGTCTTTAGCTCTTAGCTAGGCACCATAGGGAATGCTTAGATGAAGAAAGCTTTGTTCCTGCCCTCAGGAAACTTAGAGTGAAATGGGGGGCATTGCTCTGCAAATCAGGTAAAAGCTGATGGTCCACCTCAGTGTTTCAGGATAGTATATAAGAGCGCAGCCAACTGTCGCTTAAAAATGTATTAGCAAATCTGGAAGTAGGCAGTCCAGGATTTTTATCGCTGCTCAACAATTCTGGCAGGGCCCAGGCTCACTCATTCTCACTTCTCCCCCATCCTTAGTGAGTTAGCTTTTGTCTTCCTGCTTGACAACTTATGTGGTCAGCGTTACTGCTGCATCTCCAGGCATCATGTCCATGTTTCTGGCACAAAGAAGAGAAAGAAACAAAGGGTAGTTGGCTAAAATTTTAAAAAGACCTGCCAGTCAAGTCTGGCCTCTTACGATTAGGAAAACAATGGCTTTCCGGGAAGCCCGATCCAACAGATTTCCACTTACATCTCCTTAGCCAGAAGTGACTCGTGGAGCCAACCCTAGCTGCAAGGGAATCGGGGAAGCTGGACACTTTGCCCAGGCACATGACAACCTCAGTCAAAATCAGGGCTCTGTTAACAAAGAAGAAAAGGGAAATGGAAATTGGGTAGGCAGCTGACGGAAGACTAATGTCTTCTATGGTGGAAGAGAGCACGAAATATGAGAGCAAGGGCCTGGACCTAGAGAAGGAGTCTGAGGAGTTCACAACTTATCACTCAGTTGGAGGAAACTCTCCTTCTGCCCATTTGACTTATGATGTGGATTAATGCTGTTGGTAATGGCCATCTTCCAACTATACACATATTGATGTCCTGACTCTCAGACAGCCCTCATTTCAGGCTCTAACAGTGTACTTCACTAACACACCAATGCTAACTGCAGTGACTATGTCCTCAGTAGGTGCCCAGACCATATTAAAGGACATTTTTTACCCTGGTTAACATAGCCATTAACCAGTATTTCTGCACACAGTTGCATCATTTAAGCCGTATTATTTGGTTTGCAAGCTCTAATCTTTTTTAGAATAAAACAGCTATTAAGTGATGGAGCTCACAACTAACTATGCAGTTTATGCCTGGTACAATCTGATTTTGGAGGAGGAGGGCCTTGTGGGGAAGGAGAGACTAGAATGGTCTCAGGCACTATATTAGCTCTGATTTTGTTCACATCCAAACTATGAAAAATATATTACTGTGTATTCTTACTACATTTATTATGTTTTGTTTAATTTAATCATAAGCCTATTCTAAAATTCCCTTCCTCCTATAACCAAATTTCCTGGGTTTAATTACTTCTTAAGGACCAGTTAATTTGGGTTTTTTTTTTTTTTTCCTTTGCCCTGTCAACATGCTGGCCTTTACTTCCTTAAGAGATTAATTTAAAATTCTGGAGAAAATTTTGGTTTTGACCACTGTGCAAAACTATCATTTAGAATGAACTGGGCTGGAACCACTCAAGACCCCAAACCCCCTTAAAGCTGGTAAGAAAAAGAGAACATTGAGTATCAGAAACCTGATCACTGAGTACCCTTACCCATGCCCCATAACTAAGCTGCCTGCTGGAGTTACATGAAATTAGATTTTGTTATTGGTATTCAACATGAGCTATTATGTTTTTCCAATAATAACTTCAATAATAATATAACCTTTGTTTAACTTGGGCACCTGGTTAGCTAAATGAGACCCCAGCTGTCAGTGAAATACCTACCTCTGTATAGGAGTTAAAACTTAATAAATTCATAATATGAGTAAAGAAAATAATAATAATGCTTTGCTTCCCTCCAAGGAATTCAAAGCACTGTGTGGATACCATTTCATTAATCTCCATATAAATCTTAGGTGCATGGTTGGAAGAAAAAAAAATTTTAACCTTAGAAGAAACTGACTATGCAATTACAGTCTGTTTTGACTCCAAAATAAATCCCAAATCCATCTACTTCTCTCCATCCGCATGGCATCCATATGGTCCACACAGCCATCATTTCGCCTGAATTACTAGACAGCCTTAGTACATATCCCTGCGCACCTTCTCACCTCTCTACAATAGGTCACTGACAGATCAATCAGATGTATTTTTTTCCACTGAAATCTGATGATAAGACTTGACTGGTTCTTGTTCACTCTTTGCCGTAATTTACTCTGTCTCCTCTCTCATGCTCAACTCTCTGTCTTTTCCTCCAACAAGCCAAGAGTTTGCCTCCCTCAGGAGTTTTCAGCTCACTGCACATCAGGTCTCGATGTGGCTTTTCCATCCTCTTCCTTCCTATCTTCTCTCTCAGCCATCCTCCCGTAAAGTCTTCTTCAGGTGCCCTCCTCCACGTTACTCTTCGTCCCACAAGTTCTTTCTTTGCTTTACAGCATCTGTCTCACCCCGCATTTATCTTTTAATCTGCCTTGCTGATGCTTCTCCCCTCACACCACCCACCACTGGACCGTCAGCGCCTGAGAGCAGGTGTGTTATCTGCGATCTTCCACTGGTGTATCTCCAGGACTTGGTGTCCAGAGCACAGGAAGTGTTCATAAATATTTTCTGAATGAATGAATGACTGTTGGGATAGTGGTTGTTCTACCACACGGAACTCCTCTTAATCCTTCTGCCTTCCATCATCACAGCAGAATTCAGGAGGGGTGTGTGTGTGTTTGTGCACAGGCATGGAGACACGCGGGCTGAAGCTACCTGCTGTGCCTCATGGGGACTTCTTAGTGACGCCACATTCTGCCTCTGGAGTAATGGCCACCGCCCAATCTCTGACTCTATATAGAAGCTCACTCTTGTCATTCCAGGCTCTTGTTTCCTTCCCGGAAAGCTTTGGTGCGTGTTGCATTGTCCTGTAATAAAGAAATCCCTTCTTTTAATCCAGGGACTATGTTATTATAGATTGGATTTTCCTAAATCTGGCCTTAGGAAATTAGTTGCCTTAGGTGTGAGTTGGTAAAAAAACAAAATTCAGGGGATGATATCCAAAAACACACAGGTGGAAATACAATTCCATCTGCAAAGGCCCCTCTTACTAATGCTCCAGATCCTGTTACATTAATGAATCTCATCTAAGGTCCCTTTTGACCATCGTGAGTTTATCAAATTCCTGATGATAGATGATAAATCTAATTGTCTCTTTACAGGCTTTTCTTTTCTTTCCAAAACAAATTTCTTCCAGGTGTTTGGGTCTGCATCCAGCCCTGACTTTAATTCTCTGACAGGAATTAGCGTCCTCAATAAACTTAATCAGGAGCCGAGGCCACCGCTGCATCACCACACTCAGTTTCTCAGCAGCTAATCCAATTCTCCTCACTTCCTTCACAGAGGGCCACAAGTCCTTTGAGGCCTGAGGAATCAGACTCGTTTCTGTGTCGGGGTAACCTCCAGGGGAATCTATTCTTTATTCAACTTTCACATCAGCCATTTCTAGTCTTACTCATTGGCGAGAGGGGCCCTTTGTGCTTAACGTCGCTGGGCCTGCTGTAATGGGCAAGGGGCCATAGTGGGGGTCGCTGGACGGCAGAAGCCCCCCAGAGCCAGGCCAGCCCACATCGCTAGCTTGTCATCATTCTCTACTGCATCCCTTTTTTTGAATCGGGAAATAGACTTGGACATATCTGTTGTGTATGTCAAGGCCCCTCATTTGTCAAAGCGTTAGTGGTCCAGTGTCAACATAAATACATCTGTCCATAAATCTTGACAGTCTAATGATTTGTTGCATTTGAAAGGCATGACTCAAACATTAGACCCCTTTTTGATTCGTAACATGATTATCTTTAAAGCCAGGCATTTCAGATGCCTTCTGAATTGACTTCTGTCAAGTGATTGAGTAGCTCCCGCTGACTTATCTACTCTGATGAAGTTAATACCGTCCTGGCCTCTGCTGTCACCTGCCTCAAAGGCCACCTGGACTGTGGCAGAAATTACATTCTTGGTGCGCTCATTATTCTTTACCGTGGAAATGCCTTAGTTCTCAGGCTCTGGATTTGTTTTGTTTTTGGAGCAGGACACTGTCATCGTTTTGTTTGTTCGCAGGGAGATGGGTTTGGCACGTTGGGCAAATGAAGGGCTTCCCAGCACTCAGGCAGCCAGGAAACTCGTAAAACTGAAATGTGAAGGCAGGCCTCCCTCCACCGTCAGATAGCAGATGACTTTATAACCACCTGATAGGGGAATCTGCAACCCCAAAAGGAAGGAAATGTCATGTGGTGGTTAGACAAAAGGGCTGCTGCTTTGTATGATCCGTAGCATTTACTGAGTGTTTATTACTTGCCAAACCGTGTGCTAAGAGTTTCCCATGCTGGAGCTTCTTTAATCTTCCCAGCCACCTAAGAGATACTATTAGACTCACACCTGGGAGCCTTCCCTAAGTTGCCTAAGGCCCACAGCTAGGAAGCGGGGAAGCAGATATTTGACACCAGCTGTCTGACTCAATGGCAGTCCGATTTCCCACCTTAAACTCTTAACCACTGTCCTGTGCTGCAGTTTCTTGTCTTTGTTTCACTTTCTAAGGGGCAAAGGTTTGCTCGAAGCTTTAATTTGCACCGCTCTGAAATGGGCCCAGGGATGCTGGGAAAGGTTACTAAGATCACACATGTGTGTGCTCTCTGGTGCTTAAGATGACTCCGAACCCTGGTTTTTTGCCATTTACGTTACGGTTTGGAAATCTTCCTTCTTCTTGGGGAATTACGTTGTAGTTAACTTCTAAAAGCTAGGAGATTCGAAATATATCGTTAAAAAGAACTGTGGCTACTGTGCTCATAATTTTAAAATATTGAATTCCCTAATTCTTAGTTCTGTTTATTTCCATGTCTCTTTTAAATTAAAAATGGATTTAATTTGCAATCCATTCTTTTATCTTGCTTGCTTTTCTTCCTTCCTTTCCTTCTTTATTCCCTTGTTCGAATCACTAATGCTGAAAATTCAGCTCTGCGGACCCTTCTGGAACCCTTTCATCTCAAGCAGGTAGCTTCCTGTTCTTTCTGTGCTTCCTCTGACCCCTGCTTCTGTTGTTTGTTCAGATACATCAAACAGGAATTTCCTTTAAGGAAGAATGAATTAGATGTCAACTCTGCTGTCCATAATTTCTTTAGGATAGTCACTTAAAGGCATATTTTCCTATTTGAGTTTAATAGACATTCATTAAATGCCTACTATGTACATTGGAGGAAAACAAAAATGAAAACATGAATCTCATCTAAATCTTAGAAACGCCTAGGGGACAAACGGATGTACACGCTCACAAACGTGTGAGCCAGCGTTTCTTACAATTTAAGGCAATAATTATAAAATAATGTGTAAGTAGTGGAGTGTGGAGATGCTAATAGATTTTAGATTAAGAAAAAATCACGGGAATATAGAAATTATAAAAGAAGTATGATTCATGTGATTATTCAGTACAGGGACAGTAGCAGGTAGCCTTCAAATTGGTGATGAGGAAGAGAAGTCATGCAGGCAGGATGAACGTTGTGTATGGCCACCAGTGAAAACTTAGCTTTTGTAACAAATGGTTAATATCCTAGAGGTTTCAACGTGGTTCATTTATGTGCTGGTTATTAAGCAAGTGTCTCAGCCCCAATCCTACCCTTCCATGCTCTGCTTTGTGATGCTGGCGCGGGAACTCTGCGGACTAGGTTTCTCCTTTCCCAGCTGAATCCGTACTAGATGGGCCAGGGTGGGGAGCAGTAAAAGTAACCTGGAAGGCAGAAAGGAGGAGAGGGCCTTGCTCCTTTTCCATGGACCATTCCCATACAGTAACTGGGTCTAGCAGTGTTGATCCAGTTTCTAGAACCAGCCTCAATGCACTCCACCGGAGGTACCAGCACAAGAAGCAGTGTCCCCTGCTCAGAGGTCTGAGTCCTGTCTCTGTGGGGTTGCTCCTCTGAGTTCTCAAGGTACCAGCACCAGCCAGTCAGTGCCCCTTCCTTGGCCATCTGGGCCCCAGCTCTACGAGGCTTCTCTTCTGAGCTTCTGGGCGTTGATAACCCCAGCTCCTCCCCCTGTTCTCCCTGCCGTTGGAGTGCTGACTGTTGCCCACATTTACCATCTGAGTTGCCTCCATGTTCTCTTTTTGTGTATTTAGCCCATCAATACCTATTTATCTAACTCCCCGTATTAAATTGTCTCCATCAAAATAGCTAACATGGTATCTGTCTTCCTAATCAACCCCAGATACATAATTTACAGGGCTCAGGGCGGAATGAAAGTTAAGACCTCTTGCTCAAAAAGTAGAGGTGAAGTGCCATTATGGATACTAAAACATGGTGGTTGTTTTTTTTTCCTTTCTCCCATGGTCTTTTTCTCTCAACTTGTCATCATGGTTTTTATTTGCCATTTAATGTTGTTCTACGAAAAAGTAAAACTGTAAAATATTGGCATGATTTTTATCATTCATCTTTAGATTGTCCAGTGGTAGACTTCAGTGCAGACACAAGAACATTCAACTCATGCGTGAAATCGTTACAGTTACACAATTTGTTTTTCATCGTTCTTGTGTATGTATGTATTTCATTCTTACCAGAGCAGTAGAAACACTGCCCCAAATGACCTCTCCTGTTTTTATTTCACTTCTTGATTCATCCACATTCTACCAATACTCTGTGGATCTCTAGGCTTTCTTAACAGGTTCCCATCATACGTACTTTGAGTCTCAACCCCCGTGCACTATGGATCGTCCAAAATCCTGTGTTCTAGGGGCTTCTTGCAGGTTATATGCAAACGAGGTGTCAAGGAAGGATGAACACGTATTAGGTGTTACCTCCTCTGTTCACATGCATGATCTGTCATCTTGTAGGACTTCACTTACAAAGCACAGATTCAAAGGTAAAATGATTTAAAATTTCAAGGTGGAGACAACAGAGTCTCAGAACAATTACAGGTCCTTCTGAGTTGAGGGCCTGGTGCGCCTACACAAGTCACATTCCCACAAAATGGGCACAGTCCACCTGTGTCCATCCTGAAACACCTCCACGTCTTCTTCAGATGCTCAGTATTGGATCTTCAAAAAAGGCTGAAAATGGCCTCCTTTTGTGCTACATCTCTAAGAAACACTCAAATGGTCTTCCTTAGCCCCAAAAGGAACCTGTTTTCCATGTTCTTTGGAGATTATGAGCTTAGCTCTGGTCATTGAAATGCAGTTTTTACTCTCTTCTGGAGCGCTATGGCAGACCTCATGCAAATTTCAGCAAATGTGGAAGCCAAGTTTACTATTAACATCCAAAAATGCAGAAAATCAGATGTATTGGGCATAAATTGTCTGCCCTTTTCAACCCCTAGCTAGACAAAGTCATAATTGCAAATCTCCTGGTTTTACTTGTCACTAATAATAGTCTCTTACTTGACCAGCGTGAAGTTAAGTATGATAGTTCCACATGCTATGAGAATTCTAATTTTCAGGGAGGAAGGTCGACTTCCCAGCCCTGGTTTTTACACAAATTGTGTTTTTCTTTCAGTGGTAGCTTTTAACTTGCATGTGTAAATTTAATTACTTGACAGGAAACCATCCAAGCATCTTGGGTAAATCTTGTAATGACCATCCCTAACTTATATAGTGTTTGGAACTTTACATGGATTATTTTACAGTAAGAAGTGTCAGTGTACTGAAAAGGTATACAGGGTTCCTGCTGGAATCCCAATTTCAAGTCCTACTCTAACAACAACAAAAAAAAGACTAAGTTTAACCTTTCAGTGAAGACTTTCAGAAACACAGACATACAAAATTGAGAGGAATCTGATTTGTATGTCTCTTCTCATCAGCTTAATACCCAAATTACTCAAATGAAATGTTCCAAAACTGAAATGCAAAATGATTCCAGTTCCTTCTTTGCTTCCTAGAGGAAAAAAAAAATTAACAGAATATCCTATCTGGCAAAAAAAAAAAAATGCAAATTAATTAAGCAGAGAAACCTTTCTCACTGAAGGTATACAGAAGGCCTGAAAACACATTAGACATTTCTAAAGATCACAAATTAGCAAACACTGAAGAGTAGGCTGTAAAAAAAAAAAAAAGAAAGAAAGAAAGAAAAAGAAAAAAAGAAAAAGAAAAAGGGAGGAAAAGAAGGCTTCTCTGAACATAAGGTTCTTAAAAGACATTTTGAGAGGAATTAAATCTCTCTTGCACCTTTAAACTCTCTTTCTCAGCTATCAGGAGAGTCTGCTAGAGATGGAAACAGTTTGGGGTGACACACCCTTCACTTATTTGGGGAATGTGAATTTTCCATCCTGCCATTACCTGGCACCCGGACAAGTGTTATAAAAATATGTCATCATAAGCAGCCTAGAATAAATACTCAAATCCTCAGGGTTGTTTATCATTTCTCAAATGTCTTCCCCGGATTTTAACACCCTAGTTCTTTGTTACGTTTGAGGAGGATAAGTTGTTTGGAATATGCGTGGATGGCCAACCCAAAGGTCATGGCATGTAAGCCAGGGAACATTCCAGCATGCGGCAGAGTGCCTGGTGGCTTACACTGGGCCACTTTTAAGTGGATTTCTGGGCTGAGGATCTCACTGCCAATCAATGAAAACCGGCCTAGATGTTTCATTTTGCTTGATAGAATTATTTGTTGAATTATGATCTTTGTATTCTTGGCCAATGAATGGAATGAAATAATCTCCTTCCAGTGAAGTAGAAAATATATCACCACATCTATTTTCTGACCTGAAATGCGTATTGAACACATTTAGATGCAGAATACCACCATGGGTGCCGAGGAACCGGGTAGAGAAAGATGAATTCACACAGTGTCGGTCCTGGAGGGGCTCACCCTGCAGTGAGAGGAATAGATAACACTCAACACTTAAATCAGGTCACGTCCTCCCACCTCTGGAACGCCACCCACCTTCCACAGTGGCTCTTTCCATCCGGCCTCACTCCATTTCTTAAAAACGCTGTGCACACTGGGTATATGTAACGTACAACAAAATCTGGTTAGTTTCCCTCTCGGTCTATCAGATTTGAATTCTGCTACCCTAGGTTAGTCTGTATTTCTCATTGGAAGATGCAGTGATTCTGGCCATCTGGAGAAAGGCTTCACCAAAGGTACTATTTTGAATCACCGTGCAGTGGATTAATGAACTTTCATCGAATAGAGAGTATGTGCCTGTGTGTCTATTTATAAACAAGTCCAGCAGTGAAGACATACGTGTGTAAACATCATCACATGTTATAGCAGGACGTCTGTTACAAGGATCTGGCATTTCACATGACCTTAAAGAGTTTCCTCCCAGAGGGTTAGTTTTCCATGACAGCCGGCTTCGTTTGTTAAATAAATAACAATACTTAGCTTTCATATTGTTATCTTCTGCCTTTTGAAACATTTCCTGCAGCACGACTTTGCCAGTACAGAGCTGGCTTTTTAAGTGATTTGTCTGTAACCAGGCAGTTTTAGAACTTTTACTTCCTTAGTCTGTGCTAAAAAGCAATTCAAGACTTAAAATTCTCCTGGGGGCTGATTTTATAGCAACAGTGAAAGCGCACCAACGTTGCACGAACAGCCAATTTCTTTCTTCGGCGAGGGGAACAGCACCAGCAGGAGAGCCTCAGTACAAATGGTTTAACACCGTCATAAAAACCACTAACCATTGGGTATTAACATGCTTTTTATCGTGAAGTTTTTATTGAAAATGATATTTGGAAGCTACTAATTTGGCGGTGATTTTTACCCGCAGGCATTTACACTGAGTGCAACTTCCCCTTCTGCTTGGAGGGCCACGGAATCCCTCGTCCCAGCCACGCCGGAGAAGGGAGATTAGCTTTCTTGTCCACCGCCTTGGTGGTCATGAGCTCACCTACCGGGGTGGCCAGTGGCTTTCAATTTCACTCCCTGGGTGTGCTGGGCCAAAGAAGAAGGGACACCTGCTGTGCCACCCACCTGCACCCCTGGAACAGTATCAGGGGCTGCTTGAGTTGGGGGTGGAGGATGTGGCTGGTACTAGCATAAGACTGATGTGTGCCATTGGGAGAGCTCCACTCTTGGTCTTAATATTGGCCCTGCATAAAACACATGGGAAAAACCTGTTTTTTTTTTTTCTCTCAAAAAGAAGTCAAAACAGACTGCACAGGCACATAGATGGGAGAGATGCATCCAAAAAAAAAAAAGAGAGAGAGAGAGAGAAATGTTTGTGCCTGCCTGCTTCATTCCATCTGGCACATGATGGGAGTAAACGTATTTGGGCGAATGTTGGGTTCTGATCATTACACTGCAAACCCTAGAGCCGTTTCAGAGAGGGTCATGGCCCCCATCGCTGCAGCGATGAACCGTGCACAGGGGAATGAACACACATAGCTGAATACGAACTCTGTACACACCACCCAGAAAAACCTGGGCCTTCCCCAAAAGGAAGTGAAGACAGACCCACACGCACGGAAATAGCGTGTGTGCCTTCCTGCCATCTGGAACAGGAGCCCGGCAGGAGTAAACTGATGGGGGGGAAGTGCAGCTTTTTCCCAATAGTTATGTTAGATCTGGATGTACCCGAACTACAGAGGGTCAAACCCCAGGCAGCCTTCCCTCTAAATGTCACTTTTGATATCCCGCTCCTGATAAAAACTCGTGGTAATACCTGCTGGCAAGTGGTTTCTAAGCTTTAAAATGGTGGTGGGTGTGTAGAATTCGTTTGTGTGTGAGTGTGTGGGGCCTCTGTTACTGCAGTTGTTTCTCTTACAGGAAAAGGAAATTGCCTGCCGATGAAGAGTTAGAAGCGTTTATTGGGGAATTTTTTTATTGTTGTTATTGGGTTTTGTTTTAATTTGTTTTGTTTTTGCTTTTTATTGTGGGGTGGGTTTTTTTGGGGTTTTTTGTTTTGTTTTGTTTTGACCACAGCCCAAGTCCTACCAAAGAAACTAGGTCCCCAAGTCACTCTTTACATCTTACTTTAGAATCCCACGAGGTTCTTAATAGAAATAAACCTCCCACAGGACCACCAAATCTGGGTCTTTGGAAATGATTCATAGGAACGTGCATTTTTAGTCAGCATCCCACCCCACCTCAGTGTAGCTCAGTGATTCCAGTACTCACTGGCTGTCATGAGCCCCTGCCTCACAGATGGTGTGGAGATTGAGTAGAGCGTGGCTTGTTCTGTAGCACAGCTTAAATAATTTAAATGTCACAACTTTTGAATTTCTCCTGTGTTCTTTCGAATTGTTCTCAGGGTTAATCACAACAAATAAAGGGGAGTTTCCCCAGTCCAGTTGGTGGTCATCTGGGAAGATGTTGCTAGCAATTAAGTTCTTGTCTCGCTGCAGGAAGAATTCAAAGATAAGACATGGAGGTCAGGAAAGTAAAGTAAAGATTTATTAAGCAATAGGTAGGACACTGTCAGGGGGAAAGTGGGCAGGCTCAGGTGAGCAGCTGCCCTGAGTTTCTTTGGCAAGTTGGTTACATAGGGTATAAAAATGAATGGGTGGAGTGTTCACTGGGGAGGCAGTGGTTTGGGGTTGTATTCCCCGATTTTCATCCCAGCTCCACCTTCCCGAGGGGAAGAGGGATTTTTGTCCTTATTTAGTTTTGATCCAAAGTGTGATGGCTTCGGTGCCTGATGGGTACTTCTTATCTGCAAGGTTAATTTTATTGTAATGATGGCATAGTGAGCAAAGGGTCACATTGGTACACTGGAGATTCCTGCCTCTCTTTTCCCACCTTTCTTTTCCTGCCTCCAGGACACTTGTCATCCCAAAATGTGTGATCTCTTATCAGTGCCGAGATTCCTGCTTTCCTCTGGTTGTCCAAGGACACCCCCCCCCCGTTGTTCACAAGATTTATGGTTTCCTGTCATTTGGCCCGGGCCCCCCTTTCTCTGCTCATATCTAGCTATCTGTCTGCTCTAACAGAGTGACCCAAGTAAACTGAAAAGAAAGAGCCCTCAGTGCAGCCTCTTAGAGACAGAGAGAAGCACAGAAAACTTCTGCCAGCTCGGTAGGCATTCACGGGAGATTTCCAGCTTCTCCAAAAATCTGTGACTGAAGTATGACAAAACTCGAGCCCTAGGATATTAACAAAAAAAAAGCAGAAGTTGCAAAGTTTCCTCCAAACTCAGCAGTTAATTTAGCATATTAAATAGCCATATGTTCTAATTACCATACAGCCATGGCCTAGGGAACTGATCTGCACTGGGGAGAACATCCCAGTTACCGTGGTGACTCAGAGCGAACGGGTCCAGAGGAGCACAGGGCTCTGGGATCCTGGTAGTGTTCTGTGTCGTGATCTGGGTGCTGATCTCAGAGATATGCTCACTTTGTAAAAATTCATCCAGTGATACGTTGACAATTTGGCGCTCTTCTGTATATATGTAATGCTTACCTCCTCCCCCCCCAAATCACATTGAAAATGGACAGTTCAAATAATTATGTCATTTATATAGTATCAAAATCTCAAACAAAACCGTTCTTCAGTTCTCACTTGCCTTTATACCCTAGAAATAGGCTTGAATGTGGTTTAATTGCTCTGGTCCATCGGTGTGTATCAGCTGAGACCATAGACAAGGACAGTCCGCAATCCAACAGACAGAGTCATTCCAGAGTCATTGGTACGTGCCAGGCACTGCTCTAAACACAGCAGTAAGTAGAACAGTAAAATGCCTGCTTTCGTGAAGCTTACAGTCTGTGGAAGAAACACAGTAACTAAGTAAATGGTGAGCTATTGCCAAGTGATAGTCCAAAGACCAAACAAGCCCTGTTGTCGGCGATGAGGGAAGAGTCTTGGACCAGGACTCACTAGGGCTGGTGAACCGGGGCCACACGAGGTGAAGGTCATGGCGCTTCAGCGGTGGTGCCCTCTAGGCTTGTGCTGCTAAAACAGGGGGCATTTTCCCTTTACAGCATTGAACATAATTTCAGGTGGTAACAAGGGGTCTGTAGAAAGGTAAAAAGGGTAAAGCTTATAGGGGAGATGGATCCAACGCAGTCAGGGGAAGCCTGTTTGCAGGGTAGCACTTTGAGCAGAGACCTCAGTTTGTGGAGGAAAAGAGCAGAGCCAGAGAGAACAGCATGGTCCGAGGACCTTAGGATAACATTGAAGGTCAGACTTATCAGGGCAGTGAAATCAAGGACCCCAGGAAACAGTGGAGGAAGCCCTGGTCTGGGGTGTTAACATCACAGAAGATGGGGAAGACACGATGGCCCCCAGCTCTCTCTTGTCGGTTTAAAATATGTGTGTGTGTGTGTGTGCGTGTGTGCGCGCGCGCGCGCACGTGTCTGACCCTCCTACGTCGTACCTGGGGCTCGTGGTTAACGACAGCAAGGCATGTAACAGCTCTGGGATCCGCTGTTTTTCCAGGTGCCAGTAAGCTAGCGAACATACCAGGGAGTCCACTCACCCAAAGAGTGGCAAGCAGATGTTAGAAAACTCCTTGTGCCTCAAGTGACCCGACAAACAGCCTGGCCGAGGCTGGTCGGCTGAGGGAGTCTGCTTGTGATTCTTTCTAACTGGGAAGTTTCCACTTTGGTCTCAGCAAACAAGGGCAATCTATTCAACATGTAGAATACGATGAATATTCAATCCCAGTTCTGGTTTTTGGCAGAACCCAGCCAAACCGGGGTGGGGGGCAGCGGTGGGGGGAATGGAATCCTTTTCTTCTCTTTTTCCCTGGGGTTTTGCGCATCTCCCTTGAAAGGGGTGGGAGTAAACTCCGCGGGAAGGCCGGCCCCGTGCTTCCAAAGAAACTGCTTTGGTCTCTTTATGTATATTAGAACAATTAACATCTAGTTTCACCATACAAAGGACTTTCTCTCCTTTTATGTTTTAGTTCTTAAAATTCCCAGAATGGTGTACAGTAAAACTGTTCACTTGAGAAATTAAGTACCGTATGTGATAAGACAGTTGGATGAAATTTTTAAGCTGTCATTAAAAATGATTATAATTAGGACAAACTACAAGAAAATGCTTTAAAATTGAGACCCGAGTGAATTAAAAATTAAGGGGTGTATTATGTATTATCATGTTGAAGGGCTGGGTTTTACGCGTCTAACACCCATTAACACTAATGCGCGCTGCCTGTCTGAATCCCCACGTACTGAGCAGAGAAGATACCCACTCCTTTGTTTTTGCTAACGAGATAGCACTTTCTGTGCTCCAAGGGAGCAGGGCAGGGAGAAAATGTAAACAGTTTACCTTCCTTCTGCTGTGAGAGTTGCTCCCAAGGAGTCTTTTTCTCTGCTGAGAGGACATTAAAAGACTTTGTAACGAGGCTGAGTTTTCTCTCATCCTGAAGGTTCCCAAATCATCTAGGGTGCAGCTGTAACTATGTCGTGTTCAAATCTTCTTTGTTCCTTTAAGGGAGAAGGAGTTGTTATTCACATTCACTTGGGGAAAATTAGAACTGTAAACGTTACTGATGCCCACATACCCAAGAGACGTCTAGACCAAACTCATCGCCTGTGAGCAGGTCCTGAGGAAGGTGCAGGGTGCAAGGCAGGTCATCACTTTTCTCATCAAGTCGCACATCAGATGAGCCTGCTCCCGACGTCCATGGGTACCATTAAGTTGCTCTCCTCTCTGAACATCCTCCGTCTTGTATAGCTCACCATCCCATTAGCATTTTCCATCCCTCCTCATTTCCAGGGATTCAGTTTGCTGTGAGGAAACCTGAGTATCAACGTTTATGCTTTCTTACCTCTCATATGACCTCTCATAGCATCATTTCAGTGTGCTATTAAGCTAAGAATATCCCAGCCTTTGGGCAGTTGCTCCCCTCACGGATCTGGGGAAGAAAATGGCAGGGATAAGAAGGCAAGTGAAGGGAGCAAGCAGAAAATTCTCTCCTGCTACAGTATCTTGAAGAAAAGAGGGAGTGTGTGTGCCTAGCAATATGCCAGCAGTTTGCAGTTCTGGGAGGGTGGGGCTGCTGTTGCTCAAGAGAAGCTGTGGATTGACTCTACAGGATAGACACTCAAAGCTACACAAATGCAAACCTCTGGTATTGACAGAATTAATGTTAGCAATTTTGACTATTCAAGAGATAAATACCGTAATTCTGGTAGTTGTAATTGTGCAGACACGCTGTGATTGGCAGATTCTTAAGGTGACTCCCCATCACCCACACACCCTGGTTATTCACACTTTGGCACAATCCCTTCTTGAGTGTGCACAGGGATGTGTCTTGCTTCTAACCAGTGGTATATAGCCAAGGTGATGGGCTGCGTGTGGTTACATGTACGTGATTGCGTTCAGATAGCGGTGCCCATCTTTGCTAGGATATCTCTCGCTTGCTCGCTCGCTGTATTTGTCTAGGAAGCACATTACCATGAGTGGCTTGTTGGGGAAGCCCGTGTGACGAGGAACTGTAGGCAGCCTCCGGTTGCTGAGTGTGGCTTCCAAGAAACAGTCAGCAAAAAAACAAAAAAAAACAAAAAAAACAAAATGAAGCTCTCAGTCCTGCGACCACCAGGAACTGAATCTCCCCACAGTCTCAGAACAGGAAAGCGGACTGTTGCTAGACAAGCCTCCTCTGCAACCTTGATTGCAGCCTGAAACTGGGAGGTGATAAAGGTGTGTTGCTTAAGCTATAAGTTTGTGGTGATTTGTTACGCAGCAGTATGACTAATACAGGTACTAATAATAATTTCATGTATAGCAAGCTTAGAGTTCAAGAACTCATCACTTGATTCATGATTGAGTATCATGATAGCACAATATTGTCTTTACACTTTGTTTTACACAAATGCCAAAATTCTTACTAAGAATGCAAAGGCATTCTGAAATCTTTTCAGTGGTACTTGACTGCAGTTTTTAAGCAAAATTGTATTTGCAATGGTCTCTAGATATATTCCCCCCTAAATGGCAAGCATCTGCTACGTTGTAGGACAGATGAGATCTTTTCACAAAAAGTCTCCTCTGCCCGGCATAGACATTTCATCACTTCACCTAGAAGGGGATGATTTTTAACTTTCTGATAAAAGACAGTCGGTAGGTCAGCTGCTTAAGAAGATGCAGCTGAAAGAGATTGCAAAACGATCTTAGGGTTCAGTGATTAGACATACGGGTACAGTGCTAATGCCTTGTTAGTGCCATGTACTGTATTTCTACTCCAGGACAGTTTTGGTGGGTTGGTTAGCTTAGATTGTTTGGTGCAATGTGCAATTTTTTTTTTTTTGTCAGAGTTAGAAGCAGTCTCTCAAGGTCTAGCAAAGGTCTTTTGAATATTAACTTCGTATATTTAAAAAAAAAAAACACCTCACTCTTGCACCGCATTGTAAAAGCAATTTCTTTATCACGGTTGAGCTTACATTTTTGTTTTTTTTTAACCACAGCAGCTTCTTCTATGATTCATGAGCTGGTTTCTTCCAGATGTGACACATTATTCAGCAAATCTGTGTGATACTGCATACTTTGCTGTGGTGGAAGATTGATAGCCTACACTTTGGTCTTCCATCTAGATGTTCATGGAAACATTACTGTCCCTTCCAGGGTGAAATTTACAGGTCACCATCATCACTTGACCATTTATTCAACACTTAAGTTTGTGCCAGGGCAGGGACTTTACACACATTTGGTTCACCTCTACATCCACTCTGTGAGGCTGGTATTCGTCTTCTGGGTTGTCAGAAGGAGAAACTGAGGCTCAGAGGCTAGGTTCCTATTAACTGCCATGAGACCCTAGTATAAATGACATGTGACAGTCCAAAGGCAGGATTTGATTCAGTGCTTGTATCATTTAAACAACATGAAAGCTTTCTAAGCCCATTTTGATATGAGAATTATCCTGATATAATTTGGCATTTAAAGTAATAAAAGCCTTATTTATCCTAATAGTTGTTCCCAGTGGCAAAATAAAGAAACCTACCGTGTCAACATTCAGTGCACGGCTTGTTTGGACCTGGGTTCTGGTCTCAGTTCCTTTTCAGTGCACTCTGCCCCCCTGGAGAAGTCACCTCACCTGTCTCGGCCATAGTTTATTTATCTGTGAAAGGAATGAAGCAGACTCGAATTTCTTGGAGCTTCTAGCTCCAAAACGAGAACTACCTTATTAACTTCTTTTAAGAAGAAGGAACTTTTTTATTCTGATGACAAAGTGACACCATATGTATATGTACACACACACACGTATACACTTACGCATACACATTTTATTTTTAAGTAATAAAAAGCAAATTAGCTTTCTATCTTGATCACTATTCAGAAGCAGTAAGCATACTTTTTACTGATCCTGGTTTTGCATTCCCACTCTTCTTAAAAAAAAATACCTGAATTCTAACCATCGGGCATTTGGGGAATGTCTAGCCCCTCCCGCCCCCACCAATCTGGCTGGACTTCAAGATGAAAGCAGACTGATGAGCAAGAAACCCCCATCCCAGGCCCTCATATGAAATTCCCAGGAGTTGCCAGACATAAAGTGACTTGATGCCAAAACATCCAGGTGGGGAAGAAAAATTAATAAATTATAGGGATATTTTATATATACAATTCCAAATATGGCTCCATGGAGTTTGGAAACATCTGGGTGATGAATTGAAATTCCACTTTTGCTTCAGCTCTTTGGCATAACGTAAACACAGCCTGCAAGCCCCGAGAGATAGATGGGAGAGTCGGAAACTGCAAAAGGTAGATTGAGAAAGAATCAGATTTTAAAATTGTGGCCCATGATGCTTGCCAAATGGGGGGGGGAAAATTTAAACCTCAAAGCAGTCCAAAGCATTTTCTCTCAGAGTTAAATTAAAGATAGTGTCCCAGGTAGCTAAAGTTAGAAACTATTTTGCATAATTTTTTACCCTTTAGATGTAAATTTGGGGAAACACATTTTTTTTTTCATTTTAGTTTATATTTGTTTTAAAGACCTATTAATGTGCTGTTGGTTACAGTTTTCTCCTATTGATTCTACAGATGAACTAAGATTTTGGGCATCGCAGAACTATTTTCTGAAAATAGTGTTCAAAAGTGCTATTTCTTTGAAAGTACCAGATGAAGATATACGGTATATAGTACCGGCAGTTACAGTATGAATTTTAAAGCCTTTCACATCCAATTACTTGCAATAAGTTAGTTTCTTTCCCAACCTATCATAAATCATGTATATATAAACGCTACAGAATTTAAATAGGAGTAGAGTTTTATTATAATAGTACATCACTAAGAATCAGTATTTTTGTTATATATAGTACTATTTAACATATATGAAGTAAAATCTCATTGATTTGGGTTTGCTAGCTCAGAGTTTGTGGAGCTGGCTTCAAGTTGACTCTTCATTAGGGAAAAGTCGTTCTTCATAGAAAGCTCAAATTAAAGGTGTAAATAAGACTGCAAATGGGAATGTATAAAATACGTAAGAGTAAATTTCAAGTACTTTAGAAGTACCATTTGCATATGAAATTATTATGCTAATTATAAGTAATTCTTATTAAAGTAGGTCTCCTAAGATGATCTTCTAGGCAAGTTCCCATAGTGAATTTGAGTCACAGAATGTGGTGGAAAGTAATAAACCAGAGTTTCTTTTAAATACTGTATTCTCTAATTCAGAATTTTCATTAATTGTAAATTACCTTTCTGCTAATTAATCCAAATTGCTACCATTTTGCTAGCAATTTCAAAGTGTCTACTACGAAGTCCGAGCAGGGTTTTTAAAGATAGGGGTCAATTATAGTTTTCCAACTAAATTTTGTATTTTCCAGTATCATATTGATAGTGTTTCTATGGTCTAATATTGTACATTTCCCAATGGTTAGAACTGACATGTAGATAAAAGTCATTTTCAAAATTGAGAGGGGGAAAAAAACCCAAAACCTTTGCAACAGAGGTGAGTCAAAGTAGAATCAGTTGCCTTCTCAGGTACATGGGTTTCCTTGTCAATAAAAGAGTCCAAGAAAAAGCTGGAGAACGCTTGGGGAAGGTCAAGTATTAGACTAGCAGTTAGACCTAACACTGTACCTAGTCTACTACATACCAATTGTTTGTTTCCTGAGTAGTCATGTGTATGTTCCTGTTAATGTAAATATTGAAGTAACTCTTTGGAAAATGGAGACAATGTTGATCTTGATCTGAGTCTGAGCTCCCCAAAGCGGAGATGATGGCTGAGAATTCCATACAGCCCCACCAACACCCCGGCTATTCCTTTGCATTCTGAGAAACAGCTAAACACAAAGGACTACCCTGCTTTCCCATATTCCGAGACAACACCAACCTCTATCTTGCCTCCCAAATAAGATCTGTCTCCATTCTTCCTCCTGACTCCCAGAAGACTCCTTGTTTCTTGTTTATGTGCCTCTCTCAAACCTTCGACTCGCTTCTTTTCTTGGAAATTGTCCTCATTTATAAGTTCTCCCTATTGCAATAGCCTGAATAGAATCATCTCCTGATTTGGCCTGTGTGTTTTGTCTTTCAGTTTGGGGATGTGGCTTGGGTAGCATTAGACCTCATCTTTAGATTTCTGCTTTTTCCAGCTAGGTAGCACGGGCAGTCCTTCCCTGGCTGGCGAACTGAGGAGCCAACATTGAGTCCGATTCCTGATCTTGTCCTCTGGACACTTACCCCTTGGCAACAAGGTAAGGATGTGATTTTTATTCTCTTTGAGTACTTGCTTGATTTCAGGTGCTGACTTCTTTTGGTTTCATGGCCGGACCATTTGGTGATTTCTTCAAACAGATTAATGGGTTCTAGAAATCTTATCTCTGTTGGTACCTACTTGTAAATTGCACTGCAGTTTTTGCCTTGCTCAAATTGTCAATCCATACAAAATTTTCAGTTCTTCCCATTTCCTTTGATATCTGGCTACAGTTCTCCAAACTAGTGTTTCCAATTTTTCTTCCCTTTGCTTTGGCATCATCAAGAACTAAAGTCTACTGCCCAGATCCCTCTCACACTCCAAAATCTGAATAAGTCCTGCAAGCTGAAGCCCAGAGACTTGATATTAACCTCAAAGGACTCTTATGCAGCCATTTGTGCAAGGACCTGAATTCTCTCTGGTCAATAGTCTGGACCATTAAGGTAGTCCAGTCATGCATGCACTTGTACTAGAGGTAACCAGTGCTGTGGACAGCATCACCCAGAGCATCAGTGTTCTAGCTCAAGGGCATCAAGGAATGCATAACTGCACAATCGGAAGATTTTCCTCCACAGAGTTCTCGGAATCCAGTGAACTAGTTATCCTCATGGTTCCATTTCTGGCTTTCTATTGGAATACAACCTTTTATATTAATTTTTCTTCATTTAATGCATTCCTCTTTTAAGATGCCTGATTTCCAAACTCTAAGAAAACTGACTTTTGCCACCACCTCTCAACAAATGGTTCAACTGGGTTTGAAGAAATGCAAACAAGAATCCTTCAAGACACGATTTCCTAGACCCTGTTTTTGATCACCTCTGAAATGTTCAGTGACAAATTATACTCATTCATCTTGAACAAAAGGGAAGACTGACAGTGTTGAACTTTGCCTGAGTCTTGTGCTCCAAGAAACCAGACACAGTTGAAAATTCCTCCCTACCCTTTGAGGTTCTGAGAAAGAGCTGTCCTCAAGGACCACTCTCAGCCTTAGGACCTCACCTGTTCTGAGCTAAGACTTACCTTCATCCTGCCTCAGTGACTCAGATAAGACTCATCTCCATCCTTCCTCGTGATTCCCATAAGACTAGGGGTAACTCCCTTGTTTGCTTGTCTCTGTAAGACCCGATGGCTCCTTCCTTTTCTTTGAGATGTTTCTGATTGAGAGCATTATCCTGATTGCAGTACGCTGAATAAAATGATTTCCTTGAGTGTCTTGTGCATTTTGTCTTTCACGGTTAAAAAAAGAAAAGAAAAGAAAAGAAAAATGTTGTCAAAACACATATGTGACCACATACATCCTGGAGGACGCAGCCTATACAGAGAGGGCTGAGGGGAGAAGTTCATGGTAAGGTGGCTGCTCACAATCCCACAGAACTTGTCAGGCAGACAGTAGTCCTCCCTGTAGTGCAGTCTAATGAAATAATTGTCCACTATCTCAGCTGGGGCCTTGTAGACACCTCCTCAGAAACTCTGGTCCTCATTAATTTTATCTCTTCCTACAAAACCCATTTATTCCTGCCCAGAGAAAAATGGGACATGAAAATTTCCTGACTGCCTGGCTATTTATTTTCTGCAGCTGAAATTAAATCACTTGTCAAACTTAAAAAAAAAAAAAAGGAGATAAACTTGTTCACTTACTGTTGCTTATCGCTAAAAAGATGTCAATCTGCATCCGTTGTATAGGTCGGTTCCTGGTGTTACCATGTCAGACAGACCACCCCCCCCAACTTCTGCCTTCTGTATTTTATGAGCACTGGGAGTAAGAAAAGATAGGCAGATAAAAGAGAAGTGGGAAAAATGTAAAATTAGAGTAAAATATGTAAATTGGAAAAACCAAAGAACTTCCTTCCATAATTGGAGATCTCATCATAAAGGAGACCTTATCTTTGCAATCTACTTTATCTTCAAATTAAAGGTACAGAGAGACTAGATGTCCCTTTTGACTAATAATATAAAATCCAAGTTGCTTATGTCGCTTGTGTCATTCAAGTCCTGTTTTCAAAAAGTTGCATCCCAGAGACTCTTATCTTAAGAGGATGAACTGTTACTTCTGTAGCTTTTAATAACTGACAACTGCAGATTTAAATCCCAGGCTGTACATAAACTGTCAGCCTCCAAATTTGCCCAGACAAACAGAATTGGAAAAAAAACAAAAATAACATGAGGAAAAAATGCTCTATTAACAGCTGTGTAAATAACAGCACATGTTAACTAATAAAAGGAAGCTAGCAATCCCAGGAAGAACCAAAGAAGGAATTCAAGTTGCTGCAAGTAGATTTAGGAAGGTTGGCTGCCCTCTGTCTCCTTCCCAAATTTGGTTTTCGTTCAAAGTTATTGCATCAAGGAGCCTGGAGGAGAACCTTTCAAAGCAAACTCTTACATCATTCAAGAAAAAACAAGTATAAAGTGAAAACGTTTCTTTCCTGCCCTTTAAGGGGGAGAGAGAAAGGAAAAGAAGGCCAGTTACTACTCTTTTTGCCTCATCATTTGCCTGATTTACACATTAACTTTTGAATAGGGCTGCAAAACTGCTTCAAGTGCAAAAACACAGTGAAGAAACTTCTTCACTCCCTTTATGGCACCCACTGCACTTGGTCAAAGCCCCTTTGCTTGCTGGTGATAGAAACCTTTTGAAAGGTGCTCAAACAAAACAAGGGACTTTTATTTAAAAGTTTCCAGGGGAATCACTGGGAACTTGACAGTGGGAAGTATGATTGGGTCTTGTCAAGAAATAATGATTGTGTACCTGAAATTTGCCAGGCTTCATTCTACCTGCTGGGGAGCAGGGGTGAAAGGGAACACCAGAGACCCTGCTCCCATGGGCTTACATTCCAGCTGGGGGAGACAGACAACAGACACACAAGCAAGTAAATAAGGACGCCAAATGCTATTAGTTGCTATGAAGAAGATAAATCAGGATGTTTTATGCAAAGTAGGATAAGAGTGCTGGAATTTGGCAAAGAGAGAGTGGGGGTGGGGGGGCTTCTTGCACTGGGGAGAGCGTTCCTGACTAGGTGACACTGGCATTGAACTTTAAATGAACTGAAAGAGGTTGGAGCTGTGAGTCCTACGAAACCTGGGGGAATGGCTTTGCAAGCCAAAGAAACAAGTCAAAAGCCGGAAGAGTAGAGCCCACTGTCCAGGACACACAGAATACAAGCCATATACGTAATTTTTAAATTTTCCAGTTGCGACATCCAAAAAAGCAAAAAGAACAGATGAAATTAAATTGAATGTATTTCATTTAGCCTCACATATGCAGCGCGTTGTCATTTCATTTCAGCATGTAATCTATATAAAAATTATTAATGAGATCTTTTACGTGTTTTATACTAAGTCTTCAAAATCCAGTGCACATTTTATACGTAAAACACATCTCAATTTGGATGCAAAGTTTTCAATAGGTAGGTGTAATCCTACTGAACAATAAAGTCGTGTTTAAAGGAAAAACAGACCTTACACTGCTTCAGAGTTTAAATTAAAATGTAAATGAATGAAAATGTAACTGGATTTAAAAATTCAGCTCCTGGATTGCACCAGCTCTAATGCAAGTGCTCGGCAACTGAGTTGGCTCGTGGCTACCATTTTGGACAGGGCGGAATCAGAGGACGAGGAGTTCTGGAGAGCCGAGATAGATGGAGTGAGGAGTGAAGATCCAGGAAGGTAAGTCTTCTCAGCAGATGGTAAGGAACTGGGAATTTGGGTTTTATTTGAAGTGTAATAAATAACTATTAGAATTATGTTTGTTTCCTAACGCAGTTGTGACAAACTACTACAAGCTCAGCGACTTAAAAGGACACAGATTTATTATCTGGCCATTCTGGAGGTCAAAAGTCTGAAATGAGGCTTAGGTGTCAGCAGGGTTGGTTCCTTCTGGACGCTCCAAGAGAGAATTTGTTCCTGGCTTCTTCCCGTTTCTAGAGGTTGCTAACATTCCTGGGCTCACAGTCATTCCAAAGCTGCTTCGGTTGTTGCATTGCCTCCTTCTAGCTATCTGACCCTTCTGCCTCTGTCTTATAAGGACCCTTGTGATTGCCTTGAGCCCACTCAGATAGTCCAGGATAGGGTCTGTCTCTGGATCCTTAACTTAAACTTATGTACAGACTCTGTTTTGCCATGAAAGGTAAACACAGTCAAGTTTTGGGGACCAGTACGTGGATGTATTTGGTGGGGAGGCATTATTCAGCCTATCGGGGAGTAAGTAGGGGAGAAGTGATGTGATCTCATCTATGCTTTAATCATGCTACCTGTTAGGGAAAGAATGACTAACCCAGAAAAAAGTAGGAAAATAGGCTGAGAGGCTGGTTGGCAGACATCCAAGTGAGGGTGAGAAAGGCACCATGGAGAGATGCTAGTTTTTGCCTGTCCAGCACCTCTTTGACTCTTCCTTTGGGAAACTACTTACCATGACTACAGTCAGGAGCTTGGAAGGGTCACTGGGGCTGTTGCTTTCCTGGAAAAGAGGAAGGATATATGGCTCAAGACCAGCCACTCACCATAGCCCATTCACCTTGCCATGTTGGTTGGTTGAGCATGTGACTCAAAATGAATTTTTCATCTTGAATTGTTCAATCTGAAAATGGAGAGAAATTGGCCTTGACTTATGACTCATCGAGTTGAAATCTTGAGCAGTTCAGGAAGATGAGAAGGAAGTAGTAGGCTGATTACCAGACTGATAATGAAGGTCAGGAATCTTGCAGCTCAATAAAGAAGTGCTAGGCTTAAGATCCTTGGCAAGCCATCTTGTCAACACTACAGTTTATTTTCAACTCTATTGCATACTAAGCAACAATGTGCCAGAATCTATTTTTTTTTTAATAAAAACATACCCAGTTTAAAGAGAGGGGATAATGGTTGAATGTTGATCAAACAGATACAGATTTTTATGAAACTTGAATCTCAAGCAACTATTGCCTATTCATTCACCAATTCAACAAATATTTACTAAATTTCTGCTATAATCCAAGCACTGTTCTAGGTACTAGAACAGAGAGAACAAAAAAAGATAAAATTCTCTACTGTTGGTTAGCTTCCATTCTAATGGGAAGAGGCAAGCAATTAATGAAAGAAGTAAAATATAGACTGTTAAATGGTGTTCAGGACAATGGTGAGGAATAAATCAGAGGGCTATATGTCCTTCTATCTGGGGAGGAGGAGGATCGAGGGTGCAGGTTGATTAGTTTAGAAATGGGAATCACTCACCAGAGTATGTGCTTATGTTGGGGGGAGGGGAGGGAGACACCTTCAGGAACATTACGGTGGAAATGTTTGATCAGAAATGTAAGGTTATTTTAGGACCAAGAGGGAAGGGCCCTACACAGATAAAGTAAGTTTGTTAATCCTGTAACTAAAGCAGGTAAAACTGTTGAGTCACCATCCACTTTTTGCATGCTGAGTTGGTTTCACACACTAACCAGTGTCAAGGAGAGTTAACATCTTGAGCAGTTAACTGGAAGGAGAAATGTCACTGCCATCCCGTTGGTTCTTTGGCAGTTGCCTGTATAAAAAGTACCCTTTATGGGCTCTTCCTGACATTCACTTCTCACGCATTAATATTAAATCTCATAAATAACAAAATACAGATTTTCACAGTTCTCAAATTTGAGAAAAGGTTAAAATATGAATTGGCTACTCTTTGGCTGTGAAGTTCAGATTATGACCAAGAATCACAGTGAGCTGAATGAAAATGTTAATGTCTTTCAATAATTGCAAATTGATTTACACAAATACTCACATCCACTCACTCTCACAGACACACTTGTTCAACCAGTGTTGCTGGCGTTGTCTTTTCCATTAATATGAACACAGTTAGAGTTTTAAAACAGAGCTTAAATGAAATTTTATTATGGGATTTAGTCCAAAATTTCAATATGTCTTTGAGCACCAAGTAGGCAGGATACTACAGCTTGTGAATATTTCCTCAGAGCTCCAGACCCACTGTCTATTGACTATTGCCCTTAAGAAATCTCAAAGTCAGCTCAAACCTAACCTAGTTTTTTAAATTAATTCCTGGTCTTCAACACCACCACTTCTCTCCACCCTCCAAACCAGGACCTCCTCCAAGTGGGTACCATCCTCGGTGAAGAAACCTGCCTCTCTTGGAAACCTCTGGTTCCCATCTTTTGTCAGTCATGTTAGTTTAACCTTATATATTAGGGGTTGGTGAACTGTTTTTGTAAATAGCCAGATAGTGTTTTAGGCTCTGCCGTTCTTCATGGTCTTGGTCACAAATACTCAACTCTGCCTTTGTAGGCTAAAGCAGTCATAGACAATCAGTAAACAAGGGGGTGTAGCTGTGTTTCAATAAAACTTTATTTACAGCAATGGGTGTGAACCAGATGTGGCCTTCGGGCCATGGTCTCCTCTCCCCGTCCTATGACTCCTCTCCATCTTTGTTTTCCATCCTGATTCCCACCAGCACTTATGCTTGTCTGGATTATTGCAGTAGTCTCCCCACTAATGGCATTATTGGGTCCATCCAGTTTAGTGTCCACACATCCGCCAGGCAGTGAGTTTCCCCAGGCATCACACGCCAACACACCTGTTCAAAAAGCTGCATTGGCTTCTTTCGCTCTGATAATTATAAACCTCAAATCCTGCTGGTTGTACCCCTGGTCATTCCTGCTGTCACTCTCTGCAGCAAGCGCTCCATCCCATGCTGGGCTACTGACGTCCGTGGTCCCCCTGGTTCACAGTTCAGCTTCTGAGTCCTGCTCGAGAGCCTTTGTTCATGAGACTCTGTCTCTCAGAAGTATCCCCGTCTAGGCCACAGCGTCGTGAAGACAGGACCTATATCTGGTTTTGTTCTTCGTAGTATTAGCATAATGCCTGACACGTAGGAGGTTGTAGAAAGATGAATAGTAACTGCCCCTTCCTTGACCTGAGGACGGCTGTGTTCTAATCCTCAAAACCTGTGAACAGGTTTCCTTACTCGGCAGAGGGACGCTGCGGTGGGATTAAATGAAGCCTGTTGAGTCGGAGAGCGCGGCGGCGTGGATCAGCCAGGTGAGGCCAATGTAATCAAGGGTTCTTATAAAGGGGGGGGTAGGGGGCGGGTCAGCGTCAGAGGCGGCGCGGGGGGCGCGCGTGCGTGCGGGGGGCCGCGAGCCGCGGAGGGCCGGGCGCCGTGCGCGTGGGCGACGGAGGGCCGTGGATTCTTCTTTAGGGCGTCCGGGGGGAAGGCTCCCTCGCCATCACCGTGGTTTAAGCCCCGTGAGGTGGATTTCGGACTTGAGACTTCATGACCGCCCAAACCGTAAGCTTATACATTTGTGTTATTTGAAGTCGCTCCTTTCGTGGCAGCTCCTTACAGCAGCCGTGGGCAACCCACGCATAGGTGCTCGTGCGCTGCTTCTGGCACGAGGAAAGCAGTGAGTGCGTGTTAGGTAAGGATTTGTTGGTGAACAAGAGAAGAGCCAGAAATCCTAATTTCACAGTCTCGTGGATTCAGGCAAAAGCAAGTGATTGCCGATATGCTGCGATTCCGAAAGAAGAATCCGGAAAGATAGGGGGAGAATTCTCTAGAATAAAGGTTCTCATCCAGCCTAAGCGGTCGGGTTAAATATTCCGTAAAATATTCCGTTATTCACACTGGTAGCAATTTGTATCAGTGCATGGGGCTTTCGTTTTTGCTGAAGTTCGGGAGTGTGCTGATTTCTGTTCAGGACCCAAGCTGGTTTTGTTTTTAGGATTTTCAGTGAACTGCGTTCAGCTGTGTGGGCGGACTGAGGCGCGCGTTTCCCATAATCTCTCAGTGACGCACCGGTCTTTGAGAACAAATGTCCCGGAGGTGGGCTGGTGCGGCCCCCGGCTGCCTCCGCCTTTGCTCTTTGTATCCCTACCTTAAGGCCATCCACCGTCCTTAATGCATCGAGAGCACACACAGTACATAATCCAAATACCTAAAGCATCGCTTATGAGTGTCGTTTTTACGGAAGCTTTCCTAATGAGGCAAATGAGAGGATTATGTTCTGACCCATCTGAGAAAAACTTAATTCTATTTACCCATTGTAGCCTCTCTCTCTCCTCCAACCTCCTTCCTCCAGATTTCCTCTAAGAACCTTGACTTTCCCCTGTAGGAGCTCTGTGCCCTCAGGTAGCATACATTACTCAGCAAAGCAAAAGCAATGGGACTCTGAGGCTTGGCAAGAAAGGAGAAAAGGGGGGGAGGAAATCATCTTTAACCCTTTCCTGTTTCAGCTTGACCTTGCACTCTCCTGCCTTAGTGAAAACAAAAGGTGGAAAGCAAGAGAAACTTGAGGAAGTTAATATTTGGCTTTGGGGCTTGCAAGGGACCCCATCCTGATGATTAAAATTTATGTTGACGGGCAGTTTGTTTTTTTACTGTGTATAATTTTCTCCCTAATTACTGACTTGAAAAACAAACTCTGGTTTAACGTGATAAAGTCAGGGATGTTACAGCAGCATTGCTCTTGGTACAACAGTCCAGGAGAAGAGGAAAGAAAGGGACATTTTAGCAGGGCCTTCTAGCATGAATAAGATCTCAACAGAAGGTGACAGTGGGAAAGATGGTGGTTCACCCCTTTTTCCTGACCTTGCAGCCTCTTCCTCTGTGTAATTCCTGCTGCAAGCTTTGTAGCTACACTCCCTTCCTGTGGATTCTATTTCTATAGATTGCTCAGACTTTGTACTTACTGAATTCCTCCTCAGCCCCCCACCCCTCAGCCCTTGCAGTCCTTGTCCCCAGTGTCACTTCTTCTTTTTCTAGATTTAATTTCAAAGATAACTTCCTTACACATTGTAAAGTCTAGCATCCTTTAGTGTAACTGCTTTTCCTGTGTGCAGCATTCTCTTTAGACTATCAGTTCCGTGGCACTCTTAAGTCAGTCTGCTCTTTACCCCCATTTTATGAGGCCCAGAGCAGGGACTTCACAAATATGTCCTGAATGACACAATGAATGAGATTTACAAAAGATCCCACGGGGCTGAAATTTGGACTGTTGATGTAGCAGAGCAGCTTCTGTCTCTTGATATCTATATATATTTTTTTAATTGGAGTATAGTCAGTTTACAATGTGTCAATTTCTGGTGTACAGCACAATACTGCAGTCATATAGGAACATATGTTCGTTTTCATATTCTTTTTCACCATAGGTTACTATAAGATATTGAATATATATCGTTCCTTGTGCTGTACAGTATAAACTTGTTGTTTATCTGTTTTATGTATATTAGTTAGTATCTGCAAATCTCAAACTCCCAATTTATTCCTTCCCACCCCCTTCCCCCCACCGGTAACCATAAGTTTGTTTTCTACATCTGTGAGGCTGTTTCTGTTCTATAAACAAGTTCGTTTGTCTTTTTTTTTTTTTAAGATTCCACATATAAGTGATATTATATGGTATTTTTCTTTCTCTTTCTGGCTTAATTCACTTAGAATGACATTCTCCAGGTCCATCCATGTTACTGCAAATGCCATTATTTTATTATTTTTTATGGCTGAGTAGTATCCCATTGTATAAATATACCACAACTTCTTTATCCAGTCATCTGTCAGTGTATATTTAGGTTGTTTCCTTGTCTTAGCTATTGTAAATAGTGCTTCTATAAACATTGGGGTGCATGTATCTTTTTGAATTAAGGTTCCCTCTGGATATATGCCTAGGATTGGGATGGCTGGGTCATATGATAAGTCTGTTTTTAGTCTTTTGAGAAATCTCCATATTGTTTTCCATAACAGCTGCACCAAACTCCATTCCCACCAGCAGTGTAGGAGGGTTCCCTTTTCTCGACCCCCTTTCCAGCATTTATCGTTCATGGACTTTTGAATGATGGCCATTCTGAGTGGTGTGAGGTGAAACCTCGTTGCAGTTTTGATGTGCATTTCTTTGATAATTAGCAATATTGAGCTTTTTTTTTCATACGCCTATTGGCCATCTGTATGTCTTCATTGGAGAATTGCTTGTTTAAGTCTTCTGCCATTTTTAGGTTGGGGGAGTTTGTTGTTGTTGTTGTTAAGTTGTATGAGCTGTTTATATATTCTGGAGTTTAAGCCCTTGTCAGTCTCATCTTATGGAAATATTTTCTCCCATTCTGTAGTTTGTCTTTTTGTTTTGCTTGTGGTTTCCTTTGCTGTGCAAAAGCTCATAAGTTTAATGAGGTCCCGTGTGTATATTTTGGCTTTTATTTCTAATGCCTGGGTAGACTGCCCTAGGAGAACGTTGCTGTGTCTCTTGCTCTTGAAGCCTGTGGGGCTGGTACTGTGTTGGGAAACACTGTGAAGTCATATCCAGGGTCCTCGGGCAAGAAGGGCCTTAGTGGTGGAGAATGGCAGCCTCTGGGCCATCAACTGACTGAAAAAACAAAGGCCCGGGTAGCCTTTTGACTTGGCTTTAATAGTTTAAACAATCTAAATTATCTTATTCTCTCATTAAAAATACTTGAGTGAGATTCCCCCCCGCCCCCGGGGGGTGGGGGAGGGGAGAGTAATTCCCCTTGGGACTGTGCCTGGCTTACTTGCCTTCCATAGTCCTGGATTTAGGAATCTCAGAGAGCAGTATGTATCAAATGGAGAAGCCTTCGCAGTGAAGAGATGGGAGGGGCACCCAATCGAGGTACTGAACAAAAAAAGCAAGTTACTGGATGGAGCTAACCTGAGTGCCGCTTTGGTGGCCCCGCCGCTTTCTAAATAGGCAAGATTGCTCACAGCTTTTGTCATTCTCCTGAGTTAAGCTGACACAGTTTTGGCATCAGCTTCACAACTCCACTTTGTGCCATCAGGCAGCACCGAATCATTGTCTCAGAGTCATTGTGACAATCGAGAGTCACATTCAGGTGACAAGGAAATTAGTGCTGGAATAAAAAAAAAAGTTGAAGGAAGCGACTATTGTGTATTTTCATTATGTGGCTTTCAAACATAAATATTTTGGCCATTAGGAAGCATTTGTTTCTCAAAACAGAATGAAGACTTTAGGCTGCATTCAAAGGGGGGTTTCTTAGAAACTAGATTTTTTTTTCCCCCTTTTTCGTGAGACACTTAGCAAACGTGGGTAGACACTGTCAGCCTTTCAAGACTACCTTTAGGAAAGTTGGTGAGGAGAAAGGGGCATTTCAGAGTCAAGACTGGGTTGCATCTCCAGGACCACCTGGCCTTGCTCTATTCTGATGTCTGGCATCCACAAAGCCTCTAACCCCCAAACTCCTTGGAGGTCAAATCATGATGGCCCCAGTGCCTGTTACAAGTGTTGGAACTCCATACATTCTGTTGAATGAGGAAGTGGATGGATCTGTGTCATCTGGGCATTCAGGTGATGTGCCCTGACAGAAGGACCAAGATTTTTTTTTTCAATTCCTCTTTTATTTTGTATTTTTATTGAAGTATAATTTACAAGGGTTCAGATATACAACAAAGTGATTCAGTAATATATACATAAGGATATATGTATGTATATTCTTTTTCCATTTCTTTTCCATTATCAGTTATTATAAGGTATTGAATATGGCCCCCTGTGCTATCCTTGTTGTTTATCTATTTTATGTACAGTAATGTGTAGGTAGTCATGTGTACCTGTTAATCCTCAAACTCTTAATTTATCCCTTCCCACCTTTTCCTCTTTGGTAACCATAAATTTGTTTTCTATATCCGTGAGTCTATTTCTGTTTTGTAAATAGGTTCATTGGTAACATTTTTTTAGATTCTACATGTAAGTGATAAGATACTTATTTTGTCTGATTTTTTTCCGCTTAGTATGATAATCTCTAGGTCCGTCACTATTGCTGCAAATGGCATTGTTTCTTTTTTATATCTGAGTAATGTTTCATTGTGTGTGTGTGTGTGTGTATAAAACGCGTCTTCTTTATCTGTTCATCTGTCAATGGACATTTGGTTGCTTCCATGTTCTGGCTATTGTAAATAGTGCTGCTATGAACAGTGGGGTGTGTATATCTATTCAAATTAGAGTTTTTGTCTTTTCTGGATATATGCCCAGAAGTAGGATTGCTGGATCATGTAGTAACTTTTTTTTAGTTTTTTAAGGAATCTACAGAGGGAGTTATATTTGATAAACTTCCACCCCTAAAAAAACTATTTTCCATTTATTTGTAAAAGCACTGATGAATAGATAAATACTTGAGTTTGTGTGGCTGGACATGGTGAGTGCTGCTTTCAGACCCTCCTGGCCTTTAGGTCTGTTCCCTTGCTGGGAAGTGATGACTCAAGCTGCATTTCCCGCACTGATAAAGGTGCTCCCTGGGAGTGCCTGAAGCCATGGTGGAACATCCTCTCGTACCCTCAGTTACGAATCTTGTTTTTATGTCAATATCAACACAGCTACAAAATTAAACACCATCTGAAATACAGGAGGGAAAAAAGGCAAAGATAGAAGACTGACAGTGCATCGCTCTTACCTCTTCATCTCTGGCTTTTCCTCAAAACCTCCGATCTGTCCTGTGCATTTATGGGAATCACAGTGAAAGCAGTTTGAGAAACACTGGCAGCTCTCTTGACCCAATATAGTCTAATTCTACATGGGCTTCCTATCTGTGAAACTTTGGGAAATGAAAACTCTAACCTCAGTTCTTCCCTCTGTAGAGTGGAGGTAACAATTGTACCTCATGGAGTTTTAAGAGCAGTACTTGGTGCATAGGAAACACTTCATAAGAGCTGGCCGTTGCTATTGTCATAGTTACTGTGGTGTTGTTGCTGCTTTATTAGAGCTTGTGTGATTGTTTCAGGAAGGTAGAGGACACACCATTCTGTAAAGTGGAGCTATCCTTAAACACTGGGAAAAGAAAGGGATTTATTCATATCATTTAACCTAAATAAAGTTTTCAAGGCTTAGGGAAAAATTAGCCCAGATGTTGGGGAAGAGATTTCCTAGGGTGAATTCCCCAGCCCGTCCTGCTCATCTCCTTTTCCTCACCCAGGTAGGTACATGATGGTTTGCGGTGATACACCCTCTCTTCTGATAGTTCCAAGGCTACCCCACTACCGCTGGCGTTCCCTTGAAGAGAGGCAAGGATAGCTCAGTATCTCCGTACCCAGTTCCAAACATCTCAGATTTAATCATCTCTTCTCCACTTACTTTGCCTTCTTCTGCCTTCGTCACCTTCTCCTAACAGAGGCAGTAAACATGAGAGAAGGACTGCAGACCACATCTTTGATCTGTCACGATGTTCTCTCTAATTAAATTCAAGACAAGTTTCCCCAGGCAGACATAGAATAGCAGAGCTTCTGAAGAGCGAATAGGCAGACACGAAAAATCAGACCAAGTGTGATTTGAAAACATGAACACTCACTTTTCTGGTTAGCGTCTGTGTCTAGTTTAATCAATCCTTTTTGGAATGGTATTTATTATAAACAAAAATGTTATTTCCCCAGACCTAGCATGCAAAGGAGTATTTAATAAGGAGCTTGCTTTCTTGCCTGACCAAAGTCTTCCAGGAAGTTGGAGAACTCGGTGTTCTTTTATTTTCACTGTTTGTTCTGTGTCCGATCAAACCCACATCTCCGGAAAACAAGAAGTGAGGGTTTCAGAAGCCTGGCATGACTTGAAATACAAAATTTGCTAAAACAATAAGTAAGATGCACGTTACTTTCAAATTTATGACTATCGATATTTTACTATCCTAAGTTTTTTTTCTTTTAACTGTAAGAATTCAGATTTGCTTTAAAAGCGTAACAAGCTCTACGTGTTCAAGTTGTGACTATTTCATGCTCCAAGGTAACCACATCCTGAGACTTGGAGCTTGAAGTGTGGTGTGGAGCAGAGGGTGGCAGACTAAGGCCTAGAGGACAAGACCGTGCCCATTTTCCATGCTTCTGTGACTTCTTTCCCACCACAAAGGCAGAGCAGAGTAGCTGAAACAGATCATATGGTCCATGAAGTCTAAAATATTTCCCATCTGACTCTTTACAGCAAAAAGTTTTCCAGTCCCTGGTAGGTACAGGTGATCATGTTTGATTTCCAAAGCTGCAGTTTACATTGTGACTTTGGGCAACTGACATAACTGCTCTCGGCCTCAGTTTCCTCATCTGTAGATTGGGATGGATGATAGTAATTGGTGCCTACGGTGAAGTGTGGTTATGAGATTCAAAGGAGTCAGGTCATAGCCAGAGGGCTTAATGCACAGGAGGAACAAAGTAGGTTAATCGGTACCATTCTTGTTGTTAGGTCTTGGGTCTGGCGTGGTGTCTGGTATTAAACTAGAGTGAGGGGGTTTCTTGAAGAATTTGGATGTAGAAATAAGACCTTGATCTGTGAGGTTAAAAGGCAAGATAAACAGAGGGGGTGAGGACAGAGATGAGGCAGATCTCTTGAAGAGTCCAGTGACCCTCAGCCAGTGAGGCCCAAACGGACCAACGTATTTAAAGGAAGGATGTGTCCGTCAGGAAGCAGAGGGTTTGCATAAGTGTGGATCTGACATCCAAGCCAAGAAAAGACGAG
This sequence comes from Vicugna pacos, assembly GCF_048564905.1. Classification (NCBI taxonomy): domain Eukaryota; kingdom Metazoa; phylum Chordata; class Mammalia; order Artiodactyla; family Camelidae; genus Vicugna; species Vicugna pacos. The sequence goes on from NC_133003.1 coordinate 38,484,993, forward strand.
CATCTGGAAATCCAGAGTTGACGTTGCCCACCCCAGCCACGCTCAAGGCATGGAGGGAGCCTCCCTGTGACTGAGGGTCGTCCTGCGCCAAAGTAAAGCTCTTCCCAGCATGGAGTTTGATGTCCCGTGTCTTCTTAGTCTGACACCATTAAATATGGGAGTATTTGTTCACCAGGCAAGCTTCTTATTCGCATTTGGCTTCTCAACTGATTCTATCAGAACTTGGCTTTCTTAGCCCAAGTACTAGAGCTTGTGGATGGGTTTTGAGAACCGATGAATCCCTTTAAATTGTATTCAAACTATTTGAGGATTTGTGCCTTTTTCCAGAAGAGAAGATCCAGCGTTGTCATCTGGATCTCAAAAGTTGTCGTGGCCCCAGAAAGTCAAAGAACCTGCTGACCCCTTAAAATACGGGCCCCACATGAACTGTCTCCAGTCACACTGAGAACGTGGTTTTTTGGCTTTGCTCAATAACCTTGTTGAGATGGTGAGATTGTGCAGTGCACAGCCTGCACAACCATGCATGGTTGCCCTACTTGACAAATAGGGCTGATTCCTAGAGAGCAGGGGCGGGAGAACAAGGAAAAAGAGAGAGAGGGGTATCTGTGGGTCCCCATAGACCTAAATGAATTGTCGACGGATCTACTGTCTTGTCTAATGACCAGCTGGCCTCTCTTACAGGTCCTCTTATCACTGCCAGCTAAAAGCATGTCTTCTCCTATTTGAAGGTCCTTTAGTAAGTCCTTCATAAAAAATTTCTTTCACTTAATTCACTTAATTAACAGTCTAAGGCACTTTTCGTAAATTGGACTTGATTTGAAAATTTTTTGAGAGTTCTGACTCATTTTATACTTGAGCCTGAAGAAGGATAATTCAAAGAAAGGGGGAAAAGAAAGGAAAAAAAAGCCAGGTTTCTCTGCTGGAGCCTTGGCAAGAAATAGAAAACTTTCATTTATCTCAAGGAATAATAAACAGCGGCCAGAAAGGTATGGCTAATGAAGTGAGAGGGTTGCAGGTTCAGCGCTGAGTGCGTCCGCGTCCGGTGAGGTTGGCCGGAACCTCGCTGACAGGTTGTTTATGAAGGAGCACAGATTCTGCAAAGCACACGCCGAAGAGGCCAGACAGCTGTGCGGTGTGCCTTGCTACACGACCGTTTTTCTAAATTCAGGTAAATACCAGCACATTGCGTGAGATTATTGGGATACACTTTTTTCATTGTCCTTTTAAACTAATTTATTTTTAATTTAATTTATTTTATTAATATATTAATACATTTATTTATTAGTGTATTTTCTTTGATGTACAGTTGACTAGCAATGTTGTGTTAGTTTCTGGTGTTCAGCATATAATCATAGACAGTGACTTAATTATACATTCATGTTCATATTCTTTTTCATTATGGGTTATTGCATAGCACAGGGAACTATATTCAATAGTTTGTAATAACCTGTAATGAGATACATTTTATACCAAGAACATAGCTCATAGGGAGGTACTTGGAGATCAGCAGTCCTGGCAGGACCCTAGGAGCTTCCTACCTAGTGTTTCAAACACAGATGTAGGACAAGAGATGGCATTTTCCCAAGTTGATCTACTCTAATATCAGAGGGTAACTTGATTTTCATCCCTTTGATTTACAAGGTGAAAGATCCCTGGTTAAGGCTTCTCAGAGCTCAGGTTGTGCCCAAAGGAAGTCAGACTGGGGCTCCCATTACATCCCAGCCAGCACTAACATCCCAGAAGGTCACACAGCCTCATCCACTGGGGACGAGTGGGGCAGTTTCTCCCCTGTGCAGTGGGGTTTCCCAGAGCAGCTGCAGAACCCTCTGTCTTGGTTTGTAGCAAGGTGGTTCTGAGACCCAGACTTGGAGAAGCCTTGGGTTTAAGTCCTAGCTTTCCTGATTCCTCGCTGGGTCTGTGGGTAAGTCATTTACTCTTCCTGAGCATAGTAGGGTTGTGTCTTTCTCCCGGGGATTTGGACTTGATGAGAGCTGGGGCATGGTGAGTGACACTCCGTAATAACCCAGCATCCATATCTTCCATAATAATTGTCATCATCATTATCATTTATGTCACCTCATCGCAGTTCAGAAGCCCACTTTCCCTCCAACTTTAGCAGATGACTGGAATGGGCACTTTTGCCAAACAGTTTCTAAATTATCCACCGGAAGCTTGTTCTAGCAAGCAAAGGAAGGAAACAGTTGGATCAGGAGCCTTCAGACACTCCAATCAATCCTATTAATTCCAGCCATCCAGCCTCAAAGACAAGCTTTACAGGTTTCCAGGGGCAAGAAGGAAGCTAGTAGCCTCCCCAGGGCCCCGGGATTCAAGTCCTGGTTCTGCACCCACGCTGTGCGAGTTGGTGATGAATGTGCAGAAGAGATGTTCCTGACTTTAGCTCCTGATTCTCTGTTCTAAAAGTCAAAATAAGTCATACCGAATCGTTGGCTTTACAATGTCTCATTTCAATAGGAATTTCAGGTAGCTTTCAACCAGTCAAGATCTGTCACCTCGAATGTTAGAAGCTGACATTAAAAGACAGCTCACTAGGTGTCAGGCGCTCTGCTGTGTTGCTCCTTTTAGTCCTGGTAACCATCCAGATTGGGTCCTCTTATTATCCTCGTTTTGCCTGAGTCACCTGATGCTCAAAGATGTTCAGCAACTTGATGAAAGTCAAACCACTCCGAAGCGGGATAATGTATGTCAAGCACTTAGCTCAGTGTTACATACGGTCAATTATTAACATCACCTGCTGTTGCTGCCATTACCATATACACACTGGGGCAGACTCCAGAACCTGGGCTCCTCACCTCTGCATACGTGCTGCCTCCAAGAAGTGCTGCAGTTCTGAGAGCTGACTGAACGTTGACCACCCCCTGATCGGGAGACAGCCAGGGAGCCAACAGCAGTTAAGACCCCAAGTGCCCTTAGTGAGTCAGCAGAGAAGATAAGCCAATCCCCTTGCGTCTGAAGGAGCTGTGCTGAGAGTGAGCCAGGAGGGCTGAGGGGACCCTGCTCTGATGGGCAGGTCCCGGTGGGGGAGGGGAGAGGAGGGGGAGGAAGCCCTGCACTGTGGGAGGGACTGAGCCTCCGCTGTGACGTTGGGCAAGGGGACAGCGACAGTGCCTGTCTGAATCAGGGACGATGGCTTCTGCCTCTTTGACTTACTCCCTGGAACCAACAATAAAAATGCAGGTTGAGCAGCCTTTGAGCGTTGGTCAGAGGAGGCTCGCCAGCAGTGCCTTCACCCCCAGCTCCTGGGAGAACCTTGTGAAGCAGGACTGGGAGGGAGGGGGGATGGGCAGTGGGGGAGGGTGGGTCTCTCTTGCCCTCCTTCCTCTGCTCCACCCACATACGCTGGTTTCCTTTCTCCTGAAATGCCTGCTGCTGTGTCCTCGTCCTCACTCCACAGAGGAGCAGAAAACACATTTCCTCAGCTATCCTCTCTCATCCCGACTTGGAAAGGGCTTCCTGAACACGTCTCGCTGACCCTACAGCTGACAGGATTTTTCTGACCTAGAGTTCCAAGGCAGAAATCTTTTGTGACCTAGAGTTAAAAGGCAGAAAGTCATTTTTATCACAAATCTTATCCCAAAGCACAGATCCAAAAATACTGCTGGATGCTAGTGAAGAGTTGCCCACGTTCACTTGCTGCTTGGAGCCCACATTTCAGCCAGCAGCGAGAATAATAAGACAGGGACCAGCTCCGTGCTGGCTGCAGTGCATAATCCGCAAAGGCTCGTGTGCAGTGTGCTACATCAAGTACAGTTCTTTCCTTGCAAAAACACAAAAATGGACTCTCGTGGACATAAGCAGAGAAACCATTTGTGGGGAGGAATAACCACTGAAATGCTCTCAACTTAACGTCGAGGAATACTGGATGATGAGTAGTTTTAAACAAATGAGGATTCAGTTTTCCTTCAACAGCAAGAAGTCTTGAGCAGGGAGGGTAGAGCTCAGTGGTAGAGTGTGTGCTTAGCATACATTGGGTCCTGGATTCAATCCCCGTGTTACCTCCTTTAAAATAACTAAAGAAACAAACTGAATTACCCCCCTCTCCAAATTAAAAAAGGAAAAAAAAAAGTCTTGAAAGGAGATAACCATTGGAATTGGTGATGGTACCTAAGATTTTCTTGGCCTTTGCCTCATGTTCGTACAATGGCTGCCAGTTCACCAAGCTTTATCTCCCTTCTAAGTAGGAGGATGAGAACAGCTGCTCCTGTTTCTCTAAGTAGGAAAGCAGATTCTGCTCAGATCTCACTGGTCAAAACTATGACTTGGAGTCCTCGTCTTTAGCTATAAGAGAGGCTTGGAAAGAATAACTTTCACCCTTTGAAAGGAAGCAGGCAAGAGAGACAGGAGTGGGCTTAGCGCAGGAGTTCTCAGCCTCACCCGCATGGACATTTGGAGGCAGGTAATTTCTTGTTGCGGAGGCTGTCCTGTTCCTTGAAGGCTCTTTAGGAACACATCTGGCTTCTCCCTACTAGGTGCCAGTAGCTCCCCCTCCCCAGTTATAACAACCAAGCATGTATCGAGGTATTGCCAAGTATCCCCTGGGGGCCAAGTCACCCCCAGTTGAGAACCTCTGAATGAATCTACCCACAGCATAGAGCCACTCCTAGGTCCAAAGATAGAGAGTGGGAGTAGTTTCTGGGTTCTAGGGAGCAGGACCAGGAGACCATCTCTCATAGACAGTTCATTACCTCAGCATGAATCTTCTAATCACTTTAAGTCTGTTAAGGCTCAAGACAGAAATCCCAAGAAAAGAAAGGGATTGGCCCAGGGTTATAGCCCATCGTCCGTGAAAGAAGGACAAAGCGCCTTGACTGACTGTCCTCCCAAGACTGTCGTGCAAAAGGAGTAGATCCTAGGAGCTATGACCTGAAGGCGAGTGGGGCTGGTGGGGGTGGGGCGGGAATGAATGCTAGTCTGAGTATGTCTGTATACACATGCATATACGGAAGCAACTTTGGACCGCTGATCCTACATCTCATGGCTGAGTACCTTGTAGTCATTTGACAAAAGATGCTTCTGAAGAGTACTTTCGAGGAACAGTGCAGAGTTGCTGTGTGACCTTAGGCAAGTCACATGACCTCTCTGAGCCTCTCACTACTTTTGTCTAAAACAAGGGTTGTAGGTAAAGGATCTCAAAGATCCCTTCTGGCTCTAACACTCAGTACCTTGGTTTTCAAAAAGAGTCTCCAGCTTCCTCTGTCCTCCCGTCTACATGCCCCAGTTTATTTCATCTCCCCAGTCCACACCTCCCTCGCCTCTACCTGGACTGTCTTGATAGTGAGAAGGAGAAGGAGGGTAACAGGTTTGAGTAGGAGGTTGGTGCAGGGTGCATACATCTAAATTGCTTGAGCTTGTAGCCTCAACCCAGGTGCAGGTTATTGGTAAGTCTTTTTTTTTTTTTTTTTTTTTGGTCTCATCTGGACTTACCCAGTGCATCAAATTCCTGAAATGAATCACAGCTCAGCTCAGCGGCTTCTGAGCCTCTTATAGGGATCTGTCTAGGGAAAGTGACCTTCCTCTGTGTAGCTGGTACCCGCTGGCAGTTTCTTAAATGATATGGACAGATTCTGGAATGGAAAAGCCCACCGGTGGTCCTGGACTGTGGTTCCAGTGTTGCCTCGTTAACGTTTTGAGTGCGGTGGTGCAGAGGAGAGGAATTGGAGCCAGAGGTGGAGGGAAATGGGGATTAAAAATGTAAATATGTGATTACTTTTAATGACCTTATTACTCAACATCAAATCTGTTTGTATTGACAAATAAGTATGCAAATGTTTATATCAACACTCACTTCATTAAAAGAGTAAATGGTTGAAGTTAATATTAGTGCAGCATTGAAACCTTGAGTGGTTTTGATTACATAGCAATAAGCTACTGATGAGTATCATTATGCACCAATCACACAAAAATGAGCCACCCACCGAAGCCCAGATTTCCAAAATTGGGTTGAGTAAGTGTATCCACAAAAAGAGAGAGACATACGGTAAGTGCCAGAGACTTTCTCTGTCTTCACAGCTAAGCAGAGTTTGGAGACACAAAATAGAAAGTGAGATGTGCAGAAATGCCATTGGACGTGCAGTTACGTCCAGTGCACCTGGAAGTACGTGCCGGTGTTTTATACTGTGGAGACTTCGGTACGCCTCAAGTACCACCCCACCTCCAATCTCTTGATTTTTTTTTTTGTGATGATTTTTTGCTTAAAGACAATGTATGTTTAAAAGATCAGAATCGTTTTCAGTAAGCAGGCATGCGTGTGTGTTTATCTGTTACGTGGCAAATAGTTGGGTCTAGTATTCTTGGAAGAACCCAGCCTGTGGGCTGAATTCTATAGCTCTGTTACTTCTCAGGTTCTGCGTTTGCTGAACACACTGATGCCTGCAAATGTCAGTGGAAAGATAAAAATCAAGGAGGAAAGTAAGCAGAAAGATGGAAAAAGTGTCAGATGGACACAAAGCTCAAGTAGTTTGTTGGAGAATATTTCAAAGAGGCTACTACTAAGTTTTCTTTTTTTGTTTTTTTTGTTTTTTTTTTTTTTTAACTACTAAGGTTTCTTAGGCTTGAGAAAGTTGGCTCTGGAATCTTTGCTGCCACATGGTTTAAATTTTCTGTCAAGCCCAGGAAGACTGGGAATCCTTTGTATTAGTCAAGTGATGAGGTTTTCAGAGGAATGAGTTGTAAATAGGTTTTCATATCATTACAATGAACATCTGATCAGGCAGTGTTCCGACAGAGACCAGGTGTTTATTGAGCACATAGTAAGAAGAAAGTATTCGTGGAATTATCTGAAATGAACACTGCTTCCCAAAGGGGTACTTTGGAGTTGGCAGGTAACAGACATCTTTGTACACCTAGCTGCTAAATTGGATGCTCGAAGCTAAGGATACAGTTCATCAGAAAAATGGAAATGCAGAGGGCCGATGTGACAGGAAGGCTGTCTTAACAAGGTGTGATCACCTTGGACTTGGGCTAACAGACAGGATGTTGATGGACTGAGGGGGGGAGGAGGAAAGGGAAATGTTTGACTGCCGAGGGAAGCCTTAGGCAGGAATGGAGCCTCCTTCCCCTAGAAGCCTGAAGAGATGTCCAGCAGCCTGGGGAGCCACACGGGATAAAAGGAGGGTGGAATCACATAACAGAGGTCCTGACATAAATCAGCCGAAGGCATTATGGATAAGGATGCATTCCCGGGAGTTACCTTTTGGTACTGTTTTTTTAAAAAACCTCAAACTTAGAACAAAGGTGCAGGAACATTTCAAAGATGAAGTTGCTGACATGATTGGCCCCACCACCCCTACTGCTTGTAAAATATTTCCTGCAAACAAGAACGTTCCTCCACATAACCAACATACAAATACTGAAGTTTGGAAGTTAGCATTGTTGCATTAACACAGTCTATCTCATCTTTACCCCTTTCTGGATTTGCCAGTTAGCACTAACATCTTAACATCAAAATGCATTAACATCAAAATGGTCTAGTTTCAAATCACGTGATATATATGTTGTCATGATTCTTTGGCCTTCTTCAGTCTACAGCCATTTTCTTGACTTCCATGACTTGGATTCTTTTAAAGATTGCAGGCCAGTATCTTTGTAGAATGTCCCTCAATTTAGGTTTGTCCATTGACCCTTCGTGACTTAGATTTGAGGAGTTGAGCTTTGGCAAGTATGTCACAGAAGTGATGCTGTGTTCTTCTCATGACATCTTCTCAGGTGGCTTGAAGTTTCATTTGTCTCATTCCTGGTGATATGAACTCTGATTACTGGGTTAAGAGAGTATCTGTCAGGCTTCTCCCCTGTAAAAATACTTCCTTGTTTCCTTTCACTGGCAATCTTTGAGTGAGGAGTAAAGGATTGAAAGTAGTGGTTAGGGAAAATTGGATATATTGTTGCCTCGGGCGAATGAATTAGAGAAGGGATTAGTTAGGGCTGGGGCTGGGTATCCAGCATAGAGTGGGGCCCACGCAGCTGTGAGCTGGTGGTGCCTTTTGGAAAGGAGGAAATACATTGTCTTACTCTTCCGACCTTGAACTCCAGTCGGTAAGCTTGCCAACGCTTCTTAGGGGACCTCCCGAGTATACTAGGAACAAACCATCTGGCCACGATGACAGAGGAGTTGCTAAGAATGGCAAATTAAGGAAGATGGAGTCTGGTTTACCAGCTGTCCCTGGGTCTTTTCTCAGAGTTGTGGACTGTGGTACAGTGAGCAAATTACGGCTTTTAGAGCCAGAGAGAGTTTCATGTGGTGGAAGGGTCCCATTTACTTAGCTACTGGGGTTTTGTTTTTCTGTCAGGGAATGCAAGCTGAGGGCAAGATCTGAATTGCTTGGCATACTAGGCCTGATTTTTAGAGGATGTTTATGACGGGGTGGTGGGGCAAGAAACAAGAGGTAGGAAAGATAACTTTGCTTAAGTAAACAGATATTGACTGGGGAATCTGAGGCATGCAATGCAAAGTTCTTATTTCCCACTGAACTATAATCTCCCAGTGACAGTTCGTATATATACATAGATTTATATTGAAACAAGTGGGCGATACTGGAGTAAAAGTCCTGGGTTCGGTTGCTCTCCACTACATGCTGTTGTTGAGAAAGTTAACCGACTTAGCTGAGCTCCTGTTTCTACATGGAGAATAGAGAAACTATTGCATACCTCACAGGGACTTGATGAGAATTAGATGAGTTACTGCTTTAAAATGACCATGCAAAACACTGTTCATAAGGTTGATTGGCTAAAACTTTAGGTGAGGTTTGTGTCTTTGCAGGCACTTAGCACATTATTTTGTAGATCAAAAGCTTTCAAGTGATACCCACACAATGGAATATGATACAGTATTAAAAGAAATGAGCTCCTGAGAAAAGATACTAAGTAAATTGAAATAAATATTGCTAAATGAAGGAAGCCAGTCTGATTTCATGGTTTCAGCTGGATTACATTCCAAGAAGGGTGAAACTTTGAACATAGCAAAAAGAGCAGCAGTCAGTGCCTGGAGGAAGGGATGCCCAGTTGGAGCACAGGAAATTTTGGGGGCAGTGAAAGTTTTCGGTATGATACTGTAACAGCAGATACACATCATGATACATTGGTGGAAACCCATAGAATGCGCAACGCAGAGCATGAAACCTATTGTGAACTGTAGACTTCATTTAGTAATGGTGTATCAACATTGGTTCCTCAGTTGTAACAAGTGTACTGCATCCCTGCAAGAAGTTGATAATATGGAACCTGGAGGGAGAGGAAGATGAAGGGGGAGGAGAGACAGTACATGAGAACTCTGTGCGTTCGCTTTTTTTTTTTTCAGGTAAACCTAAAACTGCTCTAAAACTGAAGTCTATTCATAATTTTTGAAACCTCCAAAGTGCTGAATGAATGAATAAATAGAGGTTCCATGTTTTTCAATACAGCGAGTGCCAGCATTTTATGATTCCTCCCTGCTGTCTAATTTCAAAGGTCCTCTAGGATTCTTTCTCTGTTACGTTTGAAATTACCCACATCTCCACCTGTTCCCTATCCTGTCTGTACTGACTTGACTCAGGACTGGCATGAACCTGTTTCTGTCTTTGAGAGAAATAGGGAAAAGTCCCTCCTCAAGGTGAGATAGTCCATGGGAACTTGGCTTGGCAGGCAGAGCTCAGGTCAAGAATTTGGCTGTCTCTTGCCTCCTTGGTGAGGACCACTGTTAATGGTAGACGTAAACCTTCATCGTGGCTGGGTCATCTGTATAATTTTGGGGCAGTGACTTCACTGACACAGCCCAATTACGCATGCTGCCCTCTGCTGGCCAGCTCATCTGACCCTGGGCTTCCTGCCAAAGCCCTTGGCATAACCCACCCTTGCCGGGTTCCTGGTTATTGGCTACAGAAACCCAAATGTTCTGTTAGTCACTAGAACTGACATTTCTCGTAGCAGCCCCGTCAGTGTAACCAGAAGATGTCGGATCTGGGGACTCTGTTCTACCCCTTGACCTCTTTATCCCTGGAATCACTCTGGAATAGACAGGTAGCCTTCAGAGCTGGCATCGCCCCAGCCTTCCCAATGCTTTGAGGCAGAAGTGCTGTTACCAGTACATCCTGGACTTGGGGGAGGGTATAGCTCAGTGGTAGAGTGTGTGCTTAGCGTGCACAGGGTCCTGGGTTAAATCCTTGGTACCGCCATTAAAAAAAACAAAAAAGAAAAAAGAAATAATCTATATCATAGGCTGACAGAAGGGCAAGGACTGAACAGGGGGTCTGACAAGTCCAATGCCAGGTCCACAAAGCGGCAAACCCAGTGGCACTACCCACCGAGACAGACTGAAGGACCATATTACATGGTAAATAAAGCACAGGGTTTGGGAGCAGAAATGTGTAAGTTCAAGTCCAGCACTTGCCTCTTTCTAGCTGTAGGACTAACTCTCAGACAACATAATTCCTTGAGCCTCGATATATTCCCTTAAAAAAGGAGAGAACTGTCTTGCTGGATTGTTCCCATTTTGGACAGGATAGTAGTAACCGCTAGTGTTTACTGTGCGCTTACTCTGCGCCAGGCTTACCCTAGTTACTTTATGCATTTTATTTACTGTTTACAACTGAGATGATGGATATGCATGGTGGAAAGCAGGTATATCATAAACAAAAATATTACCAAATACGTTCATCAGAAACAGATTTTCACCTCCAAAAACAGATTTTCATATGATTCATATGGCATGACAGGAAAAGGACCAAAGGGTTTACAGCTACAGATGTGGGCGGGTAGGAGGCAGGTTAAAGTAGGGTCCAAGCCAGTGACTGGATGGGAAGGTGGGGGCAGCCCCACGGGGGTGACAGCTTGGGTATCAGAGAACCAGCCTGTACCTCAAAGCTCCTGGAATTGTAGCCCTAGACGGTAAACTGAGGGAGACGCTCTGGTTCATGGCAAGAAGGAACTGACCAGGCACACCAGAAAAGCTCCAGTTGGGTGATGGGCAAACTTGAACTTGTATCTGAGTAGAGGGCTTATTGAAACAGATTGCTGGGCCGCACTGGACAGATGCTGAGTGGGGCCTGAGAGTGTGCATTTCTAGCAAGTTCCCAGGTGATATGGGTGCTGCTGGTCTGTGAAGCACTCGGAGAGGCAAAGATTGCAACCCGGGGTCTGGAAACCAGATTCAGCTTCGAGTCTCACTTGACCGTCTTCCCTGTAGTGGTTTAAATTTTCCAAATTATTTTTCCACTCTTAAAAGTCAAAAAGACTTCGCACACAAATCCAGATTTCCACCTTCAAACATTGAGAGGGTGGAAAGTCACATTCCTGTGTCATACCCATTAGATGGAGTGAGGTGATAGTACCCCTAATTTGATGGCTTCTTCTCTGTCTGGCTCTTGGAGGGGAGACAGAATTTGTACCCCCAAGCCCAGGACTTCCAAATACACCTGTCAATTAACATCTGTATTGCAGTTCACTGCCCTTTACTTCTACAGAGGCTTTAACTTATTTTATTCACCAGATTACCTCTCCTGTGTCTATTTTCTTCTGCAAATGTCTTATTTCCACTGCAGAAAAACAAGTCAATTAATTGTCCTGGAAACCCACCTGATTGCATTTTTTTTAAATCTATTAAAACGTTTAGCCAGAATCTAAGCGATGTCACAGTTGCTAGTGTACTGAAGTTTATGTATGGAAACAAAATAATAGCTGCAGAACTTCAAGGAGGAACATTTAGGGGCTTTTACCAAGAGGCGGGATAGACTCTACAGTGACCCTAGTAGTGCCACCTGCTTGTCATCAAATTGTGCACGTTTGTCCCTGGCTGTGCTGGTAGAATTAGTGATGCCAGAGTTAACTGGGAGTGAAATGTGGTTCGTATCCAGTATCCGTGTATAGAGTCCTCTCGTGCCCCAAGCCTCCTGTATGGGATTTTGTTCTCACCTGAATTTTCTTCCATAGTTCTTATTGTCTAGTAACCTTTGTTGGAAAAATTAAAATTCAGTTCATGAAGAAGGACTTTTGGTAAAGTTTATACAAGCTAAATGTGAGTCATGATATTTCATTTAGTGGATACATGTTTTTTTCTCTTTTCCTGTTTTACTGAGATCTGCTTGAAGCATTTTAAGACATGTGGTGTACAGAGTGCATACATATCAAGAACTGGCCATGCCTGAATCCCCGCTGCTCAGGTCGTGGACTGGGGACCAGGGAAATCCGCATTTCCTTGGGAGCCTTTCACAAATGCAGAATCTCAAGCCCAAAGCAACCAAGTTAGAATCTGCAGAATAACAAAGCTCCTGGGTGATACATTTGCAAAATTCAGCATGACAAGATACTGCTCTAAACCTAGTATTAGAGGTACAAAACTTGGCATCTCATAAGAAACTGGGATCACTGATACTTGGGCAAAAAAAGAGATTTTTGGAAAAATCCTGAAATGCAGTCTGCAGGTAATGGTCAGTTCAGAGGACATCTTGCAAAATATCAAAAATTTCATGAACCCGCATGTGGCAGTAGCTATGTATTAGTGTTCATCTGCTTGAAAGAAAACAGAATGCTCTTGGTGAGTAATGCTTCTAAATGAACGTGCACATTATTAATCAGATCATCTATGCGATCTGGAAAATGCTCTTCTATTTATGTGTATAAGAGAATATTTTTTCGATTCTATTAGCAGTGCTTGCACACATGCTTGCTCACAGACTTCATAACTTCACAACCTACGGATTGCGAAATACTGGTCTAGAGAAGAAATGATTAAGCATTTGTCACAGGATTGAGTTCTTTCCTGCGCAAGAGATGTAGAGCAACTCCCCCAAAGGTTGTGAATAATGATTCCCGTCCAACTTCCGAGCCGAATTAATACCCCCCAGCAATAATTCTCAAACTCTGGTGGGAATCACCTGGAAAGCTGGCAAAAAATAGGCCCTCACCTCCTTGAATGAGGCTGGGCCTGCCTCTTCCTTGTGAGTTTATCAGGTGATTCTGGCAGACATCCTGGTGTGAGGACCACTATCCTGCAGTGGAGTTTCTCCACCTTGACACTGTAGACATGGTAGGCCTGATGCCTCTTTGCAGTGGGGGGGCAGTCCTGTGCATTTCAGCATGTCCAACAGCATCCCTGGCCTCGGCCCAGATACCAGAAGTGACCTCACCACTTGAGACAATCAGAAATGTCTCCAGACATTGCCCAGTGTCCCCTGGGAGTAAAATACTCACTCCCAGGTGAACTCTTGACCTCCAGGACGAAATCCCGAGTGTGTGTTCTGTGGGTTGAGATCTGCGAGCATCACCAGATTCAGAGAGCTGGGGGCCTTTGCTCACTTACACCCCTCTTCCTGGGGCCTGCCTGGTCACTGGTGGTGATGAACATGGGTCCCATATTTTTCCCCATGTAAGGGAAGAAAAAATCTAGTCTATTCTGATCTTGACACATTGAGACTAACTTGGCTAAATGATTCCAACATTACTTTGTGGTTTGAGTTCAATTTAGAGGCAATATGCAAGGCTCAACCAAGCATTTGTCTTATGTCAGAGCCTAGTCACATTTGTCACACAGAAACCAGACCGCTGAATATCCCTTTAAAAAAAAAAATCTTTTCTAAAGCCAATGTTCAATCTGTGTTTGAAAATTATATTCCAGCAAGATGAAAAACATACATTTTCATTTTGTTTCGAATTAGCACAGTAAACAGCTGGCTTTCCTCTTTCAAGCGGAGGCCTCCACTCCATTTGTTAGCTCTGTTTCTGATATTTCACCTATCCTTTATTTACTTAACAGAGTTTGACAGGAAATTCTCAGAGAGATAATATATCTCCATTAATAGGGTGACTGGGGGAACATATTCTAAGGTTTCAAGTGGACTGGAACAATAACTTAGGTCTTTGACGTTTTTGTCAGCTACCATCCCATTAACAGCCTCCAGCAGAGCTCCCCCTCCACCCGTGAAGTCTTCGGAGTATTTTGTGGCGAAGCACACTTTGGTGTTTTTCAGAGGACGCAGGCCCATTACACCATTATCACTAGATAATGGTGCAAATTAAAAAGGCTTGTGAGAAAGCTAAACTGATACCCATAAAAACGATCCGCCGGCATAAATCAGACTGCTAGGAAGAGTGCAAATGAATCAAGCTGGATTTACGGGTGAATCTGGGGATTTTGAGGTCCTCAGATGTTGTCTTCCTCAAGGTCACCAATCTGAGTTGAACTTAAAAGTGTGTAAAGAGAGGTTTGTTCCCTAAAAGCATAAACTTTGTTTCTTGTTCTAGTTTGACGGTGGCTATCGCTGGATTCCAGGGAGAGTCACCTAAACGTAGACACTCCTCGTGTTAGTAAGCACATGTGTGCTTTCTTTGCAAGACATCAGGGAAAAAGCTAAACAGAAGCCAGAGAGACTGTTAGGAATCCCCTTCCCTGTCCAATAGGTTTTATACTGGCATTCCAGAAACTACCGGAATGAATAAGGGTTGTCCAATACCAGTGTTCTCACAGCCACATTACAGAGATCTAGCTTTACAAGGAAAAGGAAAAAGCCCCCCCCCACCAGATGCTTCTGCAATTACTCACGGCCCCAGTTCCATCTAAAAAGCGACTCCAATCATTGATAATGTAAGAGGCATGATAGAAAGTAACAATGTAGTTTATAGCAGAGAGATAAAACCCAGATAGAAGAACGCTTATCTTATAATGCTATTAATATAAAAGTAATTATGAAGGTTGGTTCTAATTAGTGTGTTCACTTCGAATCTAGATAGAGTGATCGGCATGGAGAATGTCCTAGTGTTGGAACTTACTTTGACTTGATTCTTTGGCTTGGAAGATTACATGCTTTTTCCAAGAAGGGCACTGAGATCTTTACTTTTAAGTTATGCCATTTAAAAATCGATCTGCAGTTGTTTATCTCCTGTGTATCTGTAAAATCACCTATCATGAGAGTTTGTAATTTATGTATACATTGTATATTCTGTAGAACATATTAAATAGTTATTATGTATCCATATCAAGTGGGTTAAATTGAGTCCCCCAAAAAGATGGGTTCAAGTTCTAACCCTTGGTACTTGTGACTGTGACCTCACTTGGAAATAGGGTCTTTACAGATGTAATCAAATTAAGATGGAGTTATCCTTCTTAGGGTGGGTCCTATGACTGCTGTCCTTATAGGAAGAAGAGAGGGGACTTACACACACACACGCACAAATACTGTGTGAAGGTGGAGGAAAAGACTGGCGTGATGGCAGCTGTAGGTCAGGGGAGGCCAGGGGTTTCTGACAAGCCCCAAAAGCTAGGGGAATGGCAGGGAGCAGCTTCCCTCTGAGTCTCTGGAAGGAGTCAACCATGATGATGCTTCAGTGTTGGGCTTCCAGCCTCCTGAACTGCGAGGGAACAAATTTTGTCGTTAGAAGCCACTTAGTTTGTGGTAATTTGTTACATCAGCCCTAGAAACTAAGACTCACACACATCTTTTTCAGTTCTATATTGAGCATTTTCATTCAAAATAAATTTAAGTTTGTGTTGTGGTTAGAAAAAACCTAAAACCTTTTCCCATGCTAAAATAAGGTTTTAAAATACATGTGAGACCATACACAAAAGCGGACATTTCATTCGGTCTTAACATACAGAAGTTGATTTCTTTCATCAAAAGCTATGTGATGTCATTGTCCTTTTGAAAGCTGTCATTCTAAGAGTTTCTCCCTGAGCAACCTAGAACATAATCCCTAACCAAAAATCTGACTAACAACAGCAAAAAATAAAACAAAACTTCCTCATTGATTAAAATCTCATTCAGTGATTACTTTTATTTAACAAATATTGCTAACAGTCCAGGTTCTTTGCCTGTTGCAATGGAGAAGTTTTATTAGAACTGGTAGAGATAATCAGGGAAGATAAAATAAATGCATAAATTTCTATAAACAAGTGTCATTGAGGATGAAGAAAAGAAAAACTGAAAAGACATGCTGACCAATTCGAGATGTTTCTAATGAGAACATGGATGATCAAGACGATCTATTTTGTGTTCCATATCTTCAAATAGAAAAAGTCAGAAACCTGTCGGAAAATGTTAAAACATTTTAAAGTAGCTTCTTAAGGGGGAAAAACCCTTCAATTTTGTGGACATTTTACTTACATGTAGCACGTATGATCCTTCAATCTTTGTGATTACAAGTATTACTTCAGCTGCCAAAAAATAACATTTAATTTTGGAAACAATTTTTCCATTTTTTCTTATTTAGAAAATTCCTATGAATGTAAATGGGCCTGTCTGTGATCTGTGTTGATATTTAAGGTGCTTACATAACCATATGGAAAAACGAGATGAAAATTCCTGTTTACATCTCTCGAACGTTTTACATATTTTTTAAAGTTCAAATTTTTTAATGTTAAAAAAGTGTTCTTGTTTATAATGCATATAAATATGTTTCTCAGAAAAGTCATTTTAATAAATGTCTGTTTGCTTGAATTAAAAGGCAATCCTTTGAATTCAGCTTCTAATGTAGTGTTGGAAGTTTGGGTACCACCCAAAGTAAAGGGAGTCATGAAACTGTCTTTCGTAAGGATAGGTAGAAACTAGTCACCAGTCCACCAGTCTGAGATTTGGTAATATTTGCAGACTTGCAAAGAAACGATATTTGAAGTCTTAAGTATCTTTTTCCCCTACAGAGTTTGTACCACCACCTAGAGATTTTATACTAGGCGGTCTTGCAAGCAAATTTGGATGGTGGGTGTGTTTTGTTTTGTTTTATTTTGTTTTCTAGTCTTACTTGATACCTTAAAAATTGGGGGCTGACCTTAGGCAAGGTTGTATTGTAAGTTTTCCTCGGTCCCCAGTGTTCTCTCCTGTTCTATGCAGACTTGTTTTGTTGATGTACATTTCCTGTGCATCCATCCCCGGGCATGTGAGTTTTTTTCCTCTGGGTTCAATGGATTCTTTACCAATTAGTCAAAGGGGCCAGTTTCATCTAGCATTGAGGTGTTAGATCTCACCGTATGGAGAAATCTTCACATCTCCTTTAAATATGACCTGGTAGATTAATTTTACTTAAGTCGGAGTCTGACCAGAGAAGCCTCTGGCTATCCCAGGAGAACTCCACATGCCTCCGGGAGCTGGGCAGAAAAGAACACAGACAATGAGTGTGTCCGGCTTCCCCTCTGTTCTCGCCAGCGTTTGATGCCACCCAGCACCTGCAGGAACAATGACTTGGTTTACTGAGAATGTCTGGCCCAGGGTGGGACATAACCTGGCGCAATCATCTTGAGAATATTGCAGGAGAAAGCAGAGTGCAGGATTTAACATTGAAAATTAGAAGTTGATCCTACTTCTTAGACAAAATTGAGATTGACCAAATTGAGGTTTATCTACATAAACCCTTAAACAAAGATGTGGTTCTGAATCAAAATTAGGGACCTGGCGGGAAAAAAAAAATGAGAATTTGGTTGTGTTGAATTTCTTATAGGAAACTCTTTAGAGGGGAAAGAGCATATGAAAGAAAGATACACCAGGATCAGCTTTCTTCTTGGGCTATTTAGGACTGGTGGCTGGAAAGCATTGCTTTGGCCACACATTTTCTGGAGAAGATGGCTTTGACACATTCTGTAACTTCTGAGATCACTTAAAACTTAAATGTGGGTTCTAAGCCCCAAACCACTTAATCTTCTGTGAGCTAGTAAACCAAGGATTTCTTGACAAGTCAGTCCAGAATGAAAATGAATTTCCCTATAAAATGCTGACCTGAGATCATTTCTCTGTCATTAGGCTCGATCTGTTCTCCATGACAAGTAGGCCAGTTAAAACAGATCACAGATAAGTTAAAACAGATAAAAACCTCTTCTGGGGCAGCATCTCTCAGTTGTTGGCTGAAGGGCTAAAAGAATGAATAAGCAGACAATGTCTTTGGGTCCCTTTCAAAATAAGTAACCCCAAGGACCACAGGCTTTTGCCTGAGCATTTTGTATTTCAGCTATAGGGTGACCAGAGCAGAGTCTGAAAATGATTTTATTTACTGAATGAGTTCAAGGTTGCAGCATACGAAATCAACATACCAAAAAATCAATCACGTGTCTGTATAATAACCATCACTCAGCAGACATCTACAGTATTTGTATGCTTAAAAATCAGAATGCTAAACAAGTTCCTACTGTATGGCACAGGGAACTATATTCAGTATCTTACAATAGCCTAGAATGAAAACGAACATGAAAAGGAATATATGTATGTATATGTATATGTATGACTAAAACATTATGCCGTACACCGGAAACTGATACAACATTGTAAACTGACTATACTTCAATTAAAAAAAAAATCAGAATGCTGGTGGATGAAATCAAAGAAAACCTAAATAATGGGGAGATGTACCGTGTTCATGAATTGGAGAACTCAACATAGTAATGATGCAGTTCTTCGCAAATTGACCTGTATGTTGTGTAATTTCTGTGAAGAACCTCCTGGAATTCTCATGGACATAGACCAGCTTATTCTAAAATGTATAATGGTCAAGCACAGACCCTGAAATAACTAAATCACGAGAAAGAAGACGGTGAAAGGAACTGCTTGCCTGATACAGACAGCCCAGTGATCAGGAAGTCATGGTGTTGGTGAAGGAGTACGCTTGCAGAGCAATGGAAGGAAAAAAGACACACAAATATGTCCCACTGACTGTGACAAAAGTGCAAAACCATTTCAGTAAAGGAAAGATGAGTTTGTTGCTGGAGCAATGGGACATTTTCAGACCAAAAAAAAAAAAAAAAGTGAACCTAACCCTGACAGGAACCTAACCTTCACATCTTATACGGAAGTTAACTCAAAATAGAGCGTATGCTTCACTGAGAAATGTAAAACTGTAAAACCGAGAAAAACACAGAGGAGAAAACCTTCAGGATCTTGACACCAAAAGTATAATCCCCTAAAGGGAAAAAACTAGTAAGTAACACTGCAGCAGAATGTAAAACTTTTGTTCCTTGAAAAAACTTAGGGGAAGGGAATGAGTGACAAGCTACAGAAGAGGAAAAAAATATTTGCAAACCATGTATCCAGCAAAAGATGGTGGTTCTCTGGTATCTGTCAGGAACTCTCAGAAGTCAACAGTGAAGCAACAAACAATAAAATTTCAAAATTGACAAAAGATATAAACAGACATTTTACTGAAGAAGATAACGAGCAAATAGAAAGATGTTCCATGTGACTCACCACTAAGGAAATGCAAATAACCACCGCCAGATACCACAGCATACAGATAGGAGAGATCACAGATAGCAGACAGGCTGAGAGAGAATAGGAGTGGCGGTACCAAATGCTGGTGAATACGTGGAGAAACCAGGTCACTTACACGTCAGATTATTGGTGAGAATGTAAAATGGTGCAGCCACTCTAGAAAACCATTTTTCAGTTCCTGAAGACACTAAACACACGACCATCAGACAAGCCAGCAGTTGCTCCCCTGGGCGTTATCACCCCAAATGAAATTCGTGCTCACACAGTTACCTGTACACAAATGTTCATGGCAGCTCTGTTGGAGTAGCCCCAAACTGGGCTCAGCTCAGCTCTCCAAGTATACACCAACTGCGTGGTACGTGCATACAGTGGAACACTTCTCAGCCATTGATCGGGACGAATGATGGATAGATACACGCAGCACATGGATGGCTCTCTGTACAATTAGGCTGAGTGAAAAACGTCAATCCCACAGGCTTCATACGACATGTTTATATTTATAACATTTTTGAAATGACAGAATTTTAGGAGTAGAAAACAGTTTGCCAGGACTTGGGCACCAGGGTGGGAGAGAAGTGGATGTGGCTGTGAAAAAGACAGCAGGCGAGATCCCTGTAGTGTTGAAACTATTCAGTATATTGGTGGGGTGGTGGATACAGGAAATATATGCAGATGATAATAGTATTTAAAAGTTAATCCCCCCCACACACGTACGTGAGTGCAACTGAGAAAATCTGAATAAAATCACTGGATCCTAACAATGTGAGCATCCTGGTGGTGATAGTCTACTGTACTGAATAACTATACTATAATTTTGCAAAATTTTGCCATTGGGAAGACAAAGCTAAGTGTATGAGGGCTCTCTCTCTGCTGTTTCTTAAGACCACAGTGAATTTACAATTCCCTCAAAATGAACATCGATGAAAAAAAAAAAAGACAATTTGAAAGTAAGAGTTTAGAAGGCCCTGCATTAATGGGAATTTAGGAATTGAAAAAGGAGAAATTAGGTAGAAGATCTTTGATAAAATTAGGACCAATATGAGATAAGATCTTACGGGTCATTATGGCAATTTTATATCTGAGGGGCATCCCGTTTAAAACTCTAGCCTGAACGTCATGTGCTACAGGAATTGTTTAAACTTCTCAGCCCTCCCTCTCAGTTTGCTGTTTGTGGTGATGTGATTCAAATCTCTCCCTGGTCAAACCAAAAATGCATACGTGAACCATGCGGTCATCCTACAAAAATATTTACTATCCACTTAACATTTGTATATTCAGGCATAGCATTTGTATATTCAGGCACGAATCGATAAAAATGACTCTCCTCTGTGTTCTTTCATATAAAGGGTATATGTGAAAGTTTCGACATTGAGATTTCTGGCTGTAACTTCAGGCCGCAGTGTCTCTGAATCTGACCATTAGAGAGAAGACCATTCTTTCCTGGTCAAACTGCTCTTGACGTTGGTTCTTTGGGTGGGTATTTATAGCGTGCCTGCAACCATGTGCCTGGCACTGGGCTGGGTTGACCTTGCCCGCCCTTCACCCACCCACACAAATGGCCACAGACCCAGACCCAGTGAGGGAGCTATTCAAGTTTGCTTTGGGGGTAGATGTAAATAAAGGGTAGGGTAAATAAAGACATTATTTGAGTCCCATGGAAAGTCTTCTATCTCTCCGTGTCGAGCGTAGAACTGAGTATGGCTGGGTGGGCACCAGAAGTACACTGACCAATGAGGACAGTAACTGTAAAGGCAGGTCACGTTTAGTTCACATGTGGCATCAGCCACTGCGCAAAGCCTGTCTCGTGTGTTCCCACCCATCAGGAACCATTGTGATACTTTCAGGGTGAGGGAACTTGAACTTCTAAAGGCAAAGTGTGTGGTGCACAGCGCATAGCTAGGAAAGAGCATGGCTGAAATTTTAAAAACCCATGCGTTTGACCACCATGATAGGCTGTCTGCATGCCTTCTAAGAGAGCTTCTCAGCCATCTGCTTTTCTAAAAAGTCCTTTACTTTGAAATAGTTTCTGAATGATGATGTCAATTTAACAAGCTCTAAATGATGAGGAAGATTCTTACATATTGAAGACAGGTTCAGTGCCGCCTCCTCTCTAGGATTGGTTTAAAATCTCCCCGCCAAGTTGTATCGCCATGGACGTGACTGCCCTTGACAAGGTCTGGATTCTTTCTAGAGAACCCATCATCAGATAGTAGTGTTTCTGTAGGCTGGATAAATCCTCAGGAAAAAAAAAATTTCTACATCTGTTAATTCTATTTCAACAGTTCAATTAAAAAATACTCACTGAATTTATATTCTCTGTAAAACACAAAGCATTGGTAATACTGGGGTCACCCGGAGCTTGCATTCTAGAGGGAAGAAAAGATGACAAATGATGAGTAAGTAAATACAGTGTGGGAGGTGAGTTGAGGGCGTCGGGGTGAGAGGTGGGTTGAGGATGCTGTTTCATAGCGAGTGACTAGGGAAGGATGTTCTTATAAAGGCACTTCTGAGCTCAGACCAAAAGGAAAGTCATGCAGGTGTTTGGGAGAAAAACATTCTGGGGAGTGGAAATAGCTGGTCGAAGACCATCCAAGTGGGGCTGTGCTTGGTGGGTTTGACAAACTGCAAGGAACCTTGGGTGGCTTGGAGTTAGGAAATCCCTGGTGGGTACTGAGTGGAAGGACAGAAAGGCAGTTTCTCTTTGGAAATAATCACTCTGGTTAGGAGACAGTGGCTGAATCAGGAAGCCCCGTCCGGAAGTCACGGTGATAGCCCTGGCAAGCGATGAGGTGGCCGTGAAGTATGGAAGATGAATGAGGTCAAGTCCTCAGTGTATTTTTGAAGTGATTGGACAGGATTTGCCAGTGGATCTAATGAAAGGATGAGAGACAGATGTTAGGGATCATTCAAGGATTTGCGGCCTGAAGCTGAAGACTTAATACATTCAGCAAGTATTTTGTGTGAATTTCCCTGGGTTATAGAAAGCGATGTTTAAGCTGGGTCCTGGAGGAAAAAAATCACCCACAAAATGAGTGGCTGGAAGGTGGTCCCACCTAGCCTGGACACGGGTGCGAGCCCAAAGCTAGGGGACAGCAGAACCAACAAGGCAGGGAAAGCCAGTCAGCGTGGCTGGTGCATCGTGAGCAAAGTGTGCCATGCGGCGCTCAAGTTGTTTGTAAGTGTCAGGCCTCCTTTCTTCCTGCCTGCCATCCAGATGAGCCTGTGCTGTATTTGTTGTCAGAGTACATTAGTGCCTTGGTTGACTAACATTTATCGAGAGCCTGCTGGAGCCCAGGAGGTGTTCTGGTACCAGAGATAGAGTTGGAGGAAAAGACTGACCAAGGTTCTCCTCTTGGAGAGTTTATTTTCAAGTGGCAGGTGTTCCTTAATGGTGACAGTCTGCAATTTCATTTATTCCTTCATCCATGCCAACAAATTTAGTAAGTATCTACTATGTTCCAGGCATCTGACTTGGCATTGAAGATAAAGCCATGAACCAGAAAAAAAAATCCCTGAATCCATGAGGGAGAGGGACAATTTAAAAAGAAGCGAAACATGAAACATGTTGAGTAATGATAAAAGCTCAGGGGGAAAATGAACTAGGGGAGGGTTGTAGGAAGAGGGTGAGAGTTTAATTTTAGTTCGGTTGCATCCCAGACAGACGGTATCATTTGCTACTACTCTGTTTTAAAAATCAGAAATATGGTTCAAATCTAGGGGGTCTTCCTCACTTGAAGTTAAATCTTTCCCCTTAAGAAAAGGTTAACAGTAAATGTTAATTCTCAGCTCTCCAGATTTCTGCCTTAAACAGGAACGGTCTTTTTATATTAAAACATCAGGACAGTAGCGTTTGAAAAAGATGTGCAATCTAATTAAAATGGAGAGATTAGCTGCCCTCAGAATATTTGCAAAGCCTAGAAAGGTAATTTAGTGAAATGTATACAATTTTATCTGGCTTTAATTTTTAATAAGATAATTTATAATGTGTGCCTATCTCGTTCATTTACTGGCATTGGCCAAACTCTGAACCTGTTTACAAACAGACAGTGTTTTAAGACCGTGGGGTAGAACCAGTTCTTGAAGTCGGGACCCACTGACTAGCCCAGCACAGGAATTTCACTCCTGCCCATCAAATGCTGCCTTTAAGCTTGGACAGGAATGAGTTCCCGATTTGAGAGACTGTAATTGAGAAGATCTGAAAAATCGAAGCTGTGCTGAAAAACACACCCAGAGTAAGTTGGATAGTCACTGTTGTCTGACCAATTCTAACCCAGGAGCATCAAGAATTTCTTGATACCCACAGTAGCTACTATATTATGTTCTAGTAAAGGACGTTTTATTTGTTTCATGACGAAACACCACTGGATACGCATTGTACCTCAAAAATGTTTTAGTATTAATGAATATCCCAGTTCTCCCCTCCTTCTATGTGTGTGACAGGACTGTTTTCCCACTGCCTTTGAAGGTAGGGCACATGTCTTGCTTTAACCAATAAAATGTACATGTAAGTGATACGTGCTATTTCTAGTGGGAACCTTTAATAGCCTGTGCATGATACATTGCATTTCTTTTTTCCCTGATTGGCCATCATGGGATCTTGGGGCAAGATGCATTGACCCAGTTGGGTGACTAGGAGCCGGGAGCCTGCGGTCCTACATTGGTCATGTAGCATGGGTGGTGTTTAAAGTCATGTTCCCCTACGCCACAGATCTCGAGGAGTTTTTTTTTATTGCAGCATAAACTAGCATATTCTGCCTGATCCTGAGCCAAATTTGAAACCCTCTGAAATAAAAAATGTAAAGGAAATGAAGGAGGAACCCATGCATACAAAGAAATTCTTTGGATTAGATCATTCAAAAAGAGCAGTGTGTAAAGGGAGCCACATGCTGGGGGAATGGATGGTTGAATTAGGCTGTATTCATACGCCTGATCTTCCATTTCTCAGGTGATAGACTGTAGGCAAAGAACCTAACCACTTCTGAGTCTCAGTGTCCTCTTTTGTTAAGTGAGAGCAATTGTGGTATCTTACAGCATCCAATGCAAGGGCCGGGAACCTAAATGGACCTCAGAATATGCCGTTTACCTACCTTGCGTTACTTTATTTTCATAGCTAAGCAGTCCAGACTGGCTGTAAGACCAGAAAGCCCAATAATGATGAAAAGGCAGTTAAACTGCCTAAGATTCAAAAAAGTAAAAGAGGGAATAAAGCTGAAACAAAACCCCAAGAACTAGGCTCATTTATCATCAATAATTAGGTCCTCAATATGTTGGAAGATCGCTTTCTAGTTGAGCAGTAGATAAGCAGCTAACCCGTATTGCCGAAGCCTGATACAAGTCTGAGACCACAGTGCTCATGCTGATGGTTCATGGAAAAGGTCGTCTCCTCGATGAAACAGTCTTTACCTCGACGTGATCAGTAGGGCTCCTCGGAATCACCTGAGAGGCTTTTCAAGCGATGCTGCCCTCCTCTCACCACCCCACCGCGAATCTGGTCTGCCGCTCAGGGAGAATACCTCAGGATGGGACAGGTTGTGCTTTAGTAAAACAAAACCACCACCACCCCCCAGTGCTGGCGGCTTACAGCAACACAGGTGTGTTGCCCACTCGTGTTGCCTGCCCATCGTGTGCTGGCTGCAGCTCTGCCCCACAGCATCTTCCTTCCGGGACCCACGCTAAAGGAGAGGTCTCTATCCAAAGCGTTACCCGTCTCACGAGAGAATAAAAGGGCAACACAGCAAACTGCACTTAGGCTTCTAAGCTTCTAACCACAGGGGCCACGTCATCTCCAGTCACATGTCACTGACCACAGAAGGTGGCCCAGCCCGGTTGCAGTGGGAGGGGGAAAGATACGCCTCCTCGGGGAGGAGCAGCAAGTATTCATAACAACAGTTTAACGCCAGAGCGTGAGCCCCTCCCCACAGCACTACAGAAGTGAGCTCCTCCATCTCTGATCAGGGGTTGTCCTAGCCGTTGACTGTGTCGGATCAGAAAATAAAGCCAAAACCCACTTTGAATCTATACCTCCTTTCTAGGTTTTGGTTTTTGTTTTTGTTTTTGTTTTGTTTTGTTTTTTACTGCGTGGTAAAGATGCAGTCAACAGTGAGATGGGTGTTTTGCCATGTCAGGATTAGAGTTTCTTTCTCCTCTTCAGCCATCCACCACTCTTGTCTCATGGTGGAGTGAACTCACTCAGGTTGGAAGCATGGAGAAGGACTGAAGACGAACTCAAGAAAAGACATGCTACATGCTCTTGTTCTGTTTGACGTGAAACCACGCGTTAAATCATTCCCCAAAACTTTCAGTTGAGTAGGAAAATTAGACATGATGTTGTACTGAATTATTAAGGCTGGATAACCCGTGGGAGTCCTCATTTCTTTCTTGCCCTTGAGCAGGTGTGTTGATATACTGATGTTACAGCCTCAAAGCCCAAAGTGATTGAGTTCACCCTCTGCCTAAATTTTGATTGCTCCCCTAGATGCCTTCATCCCCATGGCTTGGATTAAAGTCAGATATTTGAGGCCAAGTCACAGCGTTGGCTGAAGGGGGTTCTGCTAGTAGTTTTAACCCTACTGAGAATGAAAATGACATCATTCATGCTTTCAAAATGATATTGGCACAAATCCAACCAAAGAAGAGTATCGTTTAAAAAAAAAAAAGCATGAACAATTCTTTTATGCAACTAAATGGCAAGTTATTAAACTGAAAATCATTAAATGTTGACTAATTCACTGGTGGGTTGCATTCCTTTTGTCATGTTTTACATCCAAAAGATCTGTAAGCAGAAGTGCCCTTTTTCCGGCTCCAACATCTTGGTGGAGACACAGGTCGGGGAGATGCTCTCAAGCACGTCTCAGGGACTTTCAGTGCCCATTGACACGATTTGGCTCCAACAGCTTCATCGCATGCCCTCAGCAGCATTTGGCTCTCCTCCTCTCTTCATCATGCCCCATCGGAATGTTACTTTCGATTGTAGCTAATTCAGTTAATGTGTTGAAAGCCTGCTTTTGCCTCTATCGAGGTGCTTTATGCTATGAACATTTCGATCTGCCTGTCATCTCAGTTAGACCATCATCACCCACTTTGCAGTTCATGACTAGAAGGTAACCCATGGTTAAATGTTACTGCCAAGGGCGTGTGGCAGGGCTCGTGTTGTCCCAGTTTAAAAACATAGTTAATCCTGAACATCTGATGTAAGACAATGGAGTCTCGCGTCTGGAAAAACTTTATTGTTAGCATTAGGCGTGCCTAACTTATTTTTAACATAACTGCAGGGTCATTATCACCTCTGACAAAATGAACAGTGATTCCTTAACATCATCTAATGCCCAGCGCATGTTCAGATTTTCCTTCTTGTCTCATGTGTCTCTTTGTACTTGGTTTGTGTGAATCAGAATCCAAACAAGGTCCATTGCCTTTGGTGGGTTTCCCGCATTCTGATTCTGGCTGCTCCTTTTCTGATTGTGTCATTTCATTTGTTCCTCCATCTCCCTCGTTTCCTGTAAGTGCATCGTTAGATCTAGAGACTTGATTACACTCTGGTTAAAGTATGTTTTTGGCAAGAATCCTTCAGGGGCGGGGCTGTCTGTTTCCTCTTGAGTTATATCAGGATGCACATGGTTTCTGCTTGCTCTCCTTTTGTTGATGGCAAGACTGATTCGGGGTACAGCTGACCGAGATGGGTAGAGTTTGGGTTGTGAAACTCATTCCTCCCCAGTCTGTGGTTTAACTTCATTGGAAGAATTTGATTATATCTCCAAGGGGAGCTCAGATCAGTTTTGCTGATCAACAGCCAGTAAAACTTCTGACTTGATGTAGGAATCATAGAAATGTGTTTTTATCAGGATCACTTGAATGAATAAGTTTAGCTTCAGTGATGAAAATTTGTATTCCAAAGTAGACCCCAGAGGCTGGGGAGAGGAAAGTGAGAATGTTAGGACACAAACTGTCATGCATCACACATGTTATGAAGTCGTCCTTACACTGGAATTAACCTCTAAAAGCAAACTGACATGGAGGGAAAGAACATGCCAAGTCCAAAGGGACGAGTGCATTGTGAAGACTTTGTGATACAGGGAGGTTGCTGAACACTAAGATTTTTACCTGTTGATTAAGGGGAAATTGATGCATGATGTTTTGCCCCAAGTTACATGTGATCTCTGTGTAAAGATCCTACAACAACTGGATTAAGAAAATTAAATAAGTAATATAGAGGTATGCTGTGAATACGTAATACGTCACTGGCAAAATCCAGTGGACTTCAAGGATGATGTCAAGGTCAGATTTAAATCATCTGGGCTTCTTACCCAGCTCAGTTTAATGGAGTGAAATTTGAAGGATAGTTCAGCTATCAAAAGAGATTTTAATGAAATTCCATGAAAGAAGGTCTGAGTGCATATTCCACACCAAAGTTTGCCAACCTTGGCTCTGTTGACATGTTGAAGCAGATCATTCTTTGTTGCAAGGATGGAGGCTGTCCTGCACATTGTAGGATGTTTAAGTAGCATCTTTGGTATCTGCCCATGAGGTACAAGTGCATGATGCAGCAGTCCCAGTTTTGACAACCAAAACTGTGTCCAGGTTTTGCCAAATGTCCACGGGGAGGGGGGGCACGAGGAGTCACCCCCCAGTTGAGAAGCACAGATCTCCAACAACACTTAGGAAAATCCACTTTCCCAGCTTCCAGAAGTTTATATCATGTATTTTGGGCACCAGAAAACACCCCGAGTAAAATTTTTAAATGTATATTGTTGGGCTTCCCATAGTGGTGCTTGAAAGAGTAGGCTCTGAAGTCAGATAGTCTGAGAACGAACCCCACATCTCCCACCTTCTGGTTCTGAGAGGTTGGCACATCCGGGCTGCTTCCACCTTTTGGCTGTCGTGAACGCTGCCGCTGTGAACGTGGGCTTACAGATACCTGCGAGAGTGCTGCTTTCACTTCTTTGGGGTGTATCCCACAAGTGGCATTGCTAAATCAGATGGTGATTCTGGGTTTAAAATTTTGAGGAATTGTTACATCGTTTTGTACAGTGGCTCCACCATTTGACATTCCCACCAGCAGTGTGCAAGGGGTCCAGTGTCTGCCCGTCTTCACCAACGCTTGTTATTTTGTTCTATGCAGATACAGACTATGTATATAATCTTTATAATAGTCCTCCTGATGGGTGGAAAGTGGCGTCTTGTTGTGGTTTGATTTGAATTTCTAATGATTTAGTGATGTTGCACATCTTTCCATGTGCTTAGTGGCTATTTGTATATATTCTTTGGAGAAATGTCTATTCTAGTCCTTGTCATGTGTTTTGAGTCATACTCTGCGTCAAGACAAGGACACAGTTTTTGAAGCCAGAAAGCCGTGGGCTCTCATCTCAGTGCTGGAGCCTCTTAGCTGTGTGACTTCAGGCAAGACCTTTACCATTTCCCCAGCTGCAAAATAACAAGAGCAGAACAACCCTGCAGTGGGTTTTTGGAATAAAATAAGTAATATTCTATACGAATTACAGTCTGTTACCATTGTTTCCCATGTGCTAAGGAGACGTTTTTTTTTTTGCTGCAATATTGACACATGAAAAGGAGACAGAGAAAAGCTTCCAATAGCAAAATAATAAAATTACACAAGGATTTACCTACAAGCTGATAAAAGTTACAAAAGAAGCAGTATAAGGGATCGTCTCAGTGTTCCCCTCGACACATAAATACTTGCACTAGATCTTGTGGTGGTGTTTTTTTTTTTTAAATGCTTATGATTATCAAGACCTAAAGTGAAACTTCTTTTTGTTGGAATTAGAGGCCATAGTGAACTGAGAGGTAATTGTACCAGATGCTCTAGAATGCATGGTGACTAGAGGGTACATAAACACACCTCCAGCGTACAGGCCAGGTGTAGCCCTTGCTGGGAACAGGGCTGGGTCGTATATGGGGGAAGGTGGAATGAGCCAATTGGCTACAAATAAATTCCTTGGTTAGCTGTCCCTTTATCACACAGAACAACGTAGAAGGCTGTAGAAGGAATAATAGAGACAGATCACCCTAGGCTTGCAGAAGCTTCCTACTTAGGAAGGGCTTTTTCTTGGACTCCGTTCTCACTCTGTGCTGCCCCTTGGTTCCCTAGAAACACACTGTCTTGAGATGTGCCTTTATTCTCTGGGCTGCCTTTTTCTCACTCTTCTCTTACCTAGTAATCTCAGCGGTACGCTGGGCCTCAGTGCCCATCTGTTTCCAAGAGCCTCGGGTACCTGTCAAGCCATGTGTGGAACACTAAGATGGATCTTGGGGCGATCTCTCATAATAGTGGGCAAAACATGAACAAGTAACGAAGGAAAGCAGAAGGAGGTTAACATTTAATGAGTCCCTAGTATAAA
This sequence comes from Vicugna pacos, assembly GCF_048564905.1. NCBI lineage: Eukaryota > Metazoa > Chordata > Mammalia > Artiodactyla > Camelidae > Vicugna > Vicugna pacos. The sequence goes on from NC_133003.1 coordinate 38,514,514, forward strand.
AGAACACGGGGAGGTACGTGAACTTGAGCAGCTCCCCAGCCTGCCAAAGACAATTCTCAACTTGCCAGTCTAAATGTCTTCTTTCTTCTAACGAATATGGACTCTTTCTTCTAGGAGAGGGGCCAAGTGCATCTACATAATAAAGGGCTGAGAAATAGAAGAGGGGAGATGAGGAGGAAAAATAAGTCTCAGACAAGGAGTGAAGGATTTTTCTCCAAGAGATGCTGAGAAGTCCCTGAGGATTGGCAGAGCACAAGTGAAGTGGGAGGAAATGGAAGAGAATTTTGATCCATGTTATTAAAATATCGAGGCCTTCTTTAATGAAATTTTTAAAAGCTGTTTTTTGGCAGTTGAACCCTGCTCCTTAAAATTTGATTCCCCAAGACTGCTCTATGTGGGAACCTTGGATTTGTGAGTCTTAAGCCAGTACGTATGACCTGCTCTTCTCATGTGGCGTCAGTAGTTAGTGGATATATTCTGCATTTTAGAGAGGCAGGAGGATACAGTGGACTCTCTTGTGCCAACTGGATTCAAAATCTGGTCCAACTACTTACTAGCTGTGTGGATGTGGCTTACTTCGCCTCCCAGTGCCGCTGTTGAACATCTACAAGATAAAAATAACAAAATTAGCTCATAAATCTTCTCTGAGGATAAAATGATTGGAAAACTATATGGCATATAATAATTGACATGAATGTTACCCTTATGTAAGATGAAAGTCAAAATACTGCATGATTTGCTGAGGGGTCACATAGCCTGTGGGTAATGTTTCCAGATAAAATATGGAATGTCCCATTAAAATTGAATTTTAAATAAAAAAGCAGTTTTTTAGTATAAGTATATCCCAAATATCTCATAGGATATACTTAAACTAAAAAAAAATTCTCTTTTATCTGAAATTCCATTTGAAGGGGGCATCCTGGGTTTCTGTTTGCTAAATCTAGCACCCTCGTCTGTAAGGAGTGTTACTGTGATTCGGGTCCATGTTTTCCAACTGCCAAGTCCACGTTCTTCAACTTGCTCTGCAGAGGTAGGCAGAGCCCAGGAATAGAAGTGAGTACCAAGTAGCTCATGGGCATCCAAGGAACATGACATGAGGAGAAAATGCTGAGCACCTCCTGTGTGTCCAGCCACACTAAGTTGTGTGTTGCATCAGCTCTCATCTATGCAACAATTCGGCTAGGTCAGTGTTGTTACCTCCATTTTACAGAAAGGAAAATTGTGAATCCAATTCACTAAGTACCTGGCCAAGGACACAGCAGACAGGAAGTTATTACAGAGTTGAAGTTCCCAACACAGGTCTGCACTCTAGGCCCGTCACCTGTCACTTCAGAGTATCTTGTTAAGACCCTCTGCCCGGAAGGATTCATGAGGTGTACAAAGATGGCGCCCTGTTTCCTGGGAGTATCTAGGCAAGAGGCATTTCTCTTTAAATGACTCAGGTCCATACGGTAAAGTGAAGTATGGGCTGGCCTTCTGGAGGTTTAAACATGTAGGCAACAAATGTCTAGATATCCCAAAGCAAAAAATAATCTTGGTTGCTGGTCTGCACACCCTGGGTTCACTGGATGGCTGCCAGCACTGCACTTAGCGAGTGAGGGGAGTGCCCCCACCATGATTCCTGGCCTGACAAAGTTAGCCATGTGACCTGTAGGAAAATATGTGCAGAGTCACCAAAATGACACCCGCACAAAAGTTCGTTCACTGCAGCTCTGTCGGAGCCAAATGTACTGTATGGATTTTTCCATATTTATTTTGAGAATAGAATCTTTGTGTTTGACAGAATCTGAAAAATGAAGTACCCGGGGCAAAGTCTCTTCTGATAGATAAGAAATGAAGAAAAACTCTTGTAATTTTGTTTGAAGTTCTCCCAAATGCCATTAGCAATTTCAATTTCTGAGTATCCACTCATTCACTTGAAGCAGACAGTTTAGAAGAGGCTCTCATGTCTTCCATCCAACTGCAGATTGATACTGAACTCGAAAACCAGCTCAGCCCACTGATGACAGTGATCACCCTTCTGGCTGTGGAAAGGGAATTCTGATAGGTCTTTCATTCATTAGGCAATTTGTGTGTGCATGCGTGCGTGTGTGTGAGAGAGAAAGAGAGAGAAAGGGGTCATGTACAACATAGTGGGAACCAGCCAGGCACCAGGAAAACAAAATGACCCAAGACCGTTTAGACCCTTCCCTTAAGGAGCATGTAAATACCTCTCCTAAAATATTGACAAATTCTGTACTACAATTGGAAAAAGACAAAAAAAAACAAACAAACTACTTTTTGAACTGACAAGAAATAACAAGAAACATCAGGGAAGAAAATTTATAGAGATTGTTTAGCACATGATCTTTGAATTAGAGAATGTTTTCAGCTCTCAGTGTGTCTGCTTCCTAACCTCAGAGCCCATCCTTATTCCCATTTATTAAAGAAGAAACATAGGTTGAGATTGTATGGATGGTTCCTAGTTTAGCAAGTCCTCCACACAAATGTTGAAAAAACTTTCTCTTTGACAAGTGCAGTCACTATTTGCTGTTAACAAACCAGAACTCACTTGGTTGCAAGTGACAGAAGCTCAACAAAGTGACTTAAGCGAAATATTTTCTTGGATTATGAAATCAAGTTGTCCAGAGAATGAATGTGAATGGATCAAGGAGTTCAAGTGTTTCATGAATACTTCTTTCTCCATCTCTTGGTTCTGATTGAATTTGAAGACCCAAGGAGTTCCAACTACACATTTTCCAGCACAGCAGGGGAAAAAAAAATGCTTCTCTTTCACGATGATTCCCATAAAGTTGCCCATCCCTGAATCTATCATAAAATTCTTTGGGATGCTGTTATTCAGACATGGGTTATTTTGATTGTCTGGGATGGGTGGAGAGCACTTCCACTAGGATAACAAGGACGGAGACTGAGAAGGAGGTGTCATCTGGGAAAGACGTATCGGGCTGAGAGAAACCAAATACACAGTTTTGAATGGGCTTTCCAGGACATTTTAAATACAGAATTAAAAAAGAAAAGACAAGGAGTTTTGTGAAAGTGGAAGAAGGAGGCGTCTTCCAGCCAGGAGGTGCCTCCAAAGCCAGAAATGTGGTGGAAATGGAGTTGAGAAATTAGTGTAGAGAGAGAAAGAATGCCTGTCAACTTCGTCTCCTAGAACGAGTGTCCACAGACCTTCCCGATCAACTGCCTGGAAACAGTGGTTGAACTTGAGTTCAGTTAAAAGTTGAAACCATTGTCCTGGCAGTGAACTGTTAAGTTAAATGTTTAGACCATTGATTTCAAAGTAAGAACTACAATGAACTCTTAGATAGTGTAGTGGTCTTTGCAAGCAGAACTAAGTTAAAACCCCAGTTGCGTCCCTCAGAAGCTCTGTGACCTGCAACCTGTTCTCTCTCTTTAAGTCTTAATTTCCCCACCTAGGGGGAAATGGCAGCCATACTGTTACCTCCACGGTTCTTGAGGGATGAAGAGTGATCACGCATGGTACTTAGCGTAGAACCTGGCTCATAGTAGGAACTTAAAACCATCGTGATGTGTCCCTATTGCTCTCTTTCTTCCCACATGGAAAGAAGCTTCTTGGAGAAACATATGCAGGGCTCTGACACGTTGATTATCACTAGAATTGGCTACATCACACTCGGGGACCAGTGCAAAATGAGAACACGAGGGCCCTTGTTCAAAGACTGGTGTAAGGCTCACGATGCCTCAGAGCACTAAACCAAGTGTGTGGGGTCCTTCCCAGCACCTTGTTTGACGGCTCAGGCCCCACCCCCCAGAAGACGGCTCTGATTCTCATATTTCTTTTGCTAGAAGAGAATGTTAAAGCAGATCACTTCTGGGTAAGGAGGGAGTGAGAGCCTTTGCCTAAGGTGTGTTTCTTGGAAGGAGCAAACATCTGAAAAGGAAGTTCCACTTTTTTCCCCTGCTGGGAGCAGGAGACTCTTCAGACGTGGACAGGAGATGGACCCATTCCCAGGAGATGCCACATTCAATTCATTTTAAGGAGGTGTAGAAGAAAGAAGAAAGACTCACTTTTTTTTTCTTTTTAATTTAAATGGGAAGCTTTCTGGAGATGGAAGACAAATGACAATATGGAAAGGAATTTTCAGTGAAATAACATTATAAATAGCTCTGAAAGCATAACAAAGCGAAGCCAATAAAAATGGATGCGTTGCACAGTCTGAAATTCCACGAAGATTCTCTTTCAACAATACACTTTATTAATAAATCAGTTTTCTTTGCTCCATTAAAATCATGAAGCTAAGCAATTTGTGGTTAGGTTAATGTCACTTTTGTCCTCACTCAAAAAGCTCACTTGAGCAACAAAGAATTGTTTTGCTGTAAGAGATGGAGAAATACATTTTAAAAATTTAATTTCTAGACATTGAAGAAAAGGAAATCTCATTTATACTCAGTCGTGGATTATTCTAGGGTTCCACAGCAGAAGAGTGGAGGGCCCAAATAATCCTCTAATCTACGTGGGCTGCAAAGGTAGATGGGAAAATCCTCTTGCTTTCCGTGACCCAAGCTAATCCAAGATGGTGGTGATGTTGTCCCAGGTAAAAGTCCAGGGTAAGAGGCTGGGCCATACCCTCTTCATTTAGGGTAGCAGTTAAACCTTGACTCTAACCATCCCTAGGAGCAAAGTGACATGCTGGCGAATGGGAACATGAAATAAACATATAAGATCTTGTATATAAAAAAGCAGAAAATGGGGTGACAGGGTCATATTTACTTCAGCATCCCAAATAAAGGAAAGAGCGGATGCCAAACATAGACGTCTTTAAAAGTACTTTAAAGCATGGTTTGCAGGAACAGTCAGGCAAGAAACCCCGAAGGGCCAATGGTTTAAAAAATAAAATAAAATTACGGGCAGAGGAAAAGTTTGCAAACAACTTGGCTTTCGGCACATTGTCAAAAAGCCTTATCAAGCTCTTTGCAGAAGACCATGGCCACGTGGCTAAAAGTCGTTTTGTCAGTTTTCTAACAAGAAGTTTGCCGTGGTGGTGTTGGAGATTCACCGCTGACATGCGTCTTGCCCACGTGGAGACTGCCTCGGGAATCTCATGATCTCAGATCAAGTTAGAGCTCAGTTTACCTCTGGGATGACTTGGGATCTGTTCAAAGGAAAGATCTGACACCCTTTGCGTGGTTACCTGAGAGCTCAAGGTGTTCCTCAAGGTAGCTTCACCCCCAAGAGACAGTTAAGCTTGAAAAATACAGTCGGCGGAGCCCTGTCGTTCTTCCCCTGGTGGCTGTGGTACCCAGTGCCTGAAGATTCAAGATGCTGCCCGTCACAGTTGCTCCTCCAGTAGACTCCCGGGTCACACTCTGGGTGGGCTCTTGGAATTTGTATGTTTGAAATTCCCTTCAAAGCTCCTGATTTGGGCCCATTTAACTCTCCATGACTCCATCCTTTGGTTCTCCAAGCTGAGCATGGAGATGAGCCCTGTCTTGTAAGTGTCACCCGCATGGCAGTTATATCCCATCTTCGGGGGACCTATGATCCAGTCGGAAAGTGTATTCCTACCTAGTTTAGATTAGAACAGGGGTCATCGAAGGATGACCCAGAGGTCAAATCTGGCTAGCAGCCTGCTTACATAAATAAAGCTTTATGGGGACGTAGCCACGCCCATTTGTTTATATGTGGCTTTCAGGCTATAGGAGCAGATTTGAAGAGTCTCAGCCCGGACAGACTATCAGCCTGCAAAGACTGAAATATCTGCAAGCTGATCCTTTCCAAAAATGAGTTTGGAGACCTGGAGTTTAGAAGATAATAATCGCTAATGTTTATTTTGAGAGCATACTTGAAATTGGACCCCTTGGGGTCCATGAATTGTCTCATATTGTTCTCCCAGCAGTTCGGAGAAGTAGGTTTTATCTTGGTTTTCTTCGGTTAAGAAAAGCGCGACACAAAGAGGGTGTGTGGTGCAGCCGAGGTTACCCAGATGGTGAGGAGCGGAGCTAACTTCAGCCTCTCGGCTCGGGTTCTCCGCAGCACCAGACTTCACTGGATTCCTGCTGGGACTAGAAGAAAAGCCGCAGGCTACCAGCAAAGGGCATCACTTTGCTAAATGATTGATTCATCTTTTAAAAAAAAAAAAAAAAAGGAAAGATTGGGCTGGATTTTAACCCAGCCATTAATGAGCTTGTTAACCCTGACCTTCCAAATCAATCTTCTGTATCTACCTTTATGTTGTAGAAAGGATTCCATTTTCTAACAATGAAGCCCATTTTCCCCTTCTTAGAATCTAATGATCGCTTGCTGTAATACTACACATCGGAGCAGCCCATCAGACCATTAGTTACACAGAAAACCTATTAATGTACAGCATTCACAGTTGCATTTTCTTTTAAGTCAATAAAAAAGGAAACAATTTATTATAAGGGCCTGATACTCACCTTGATGCCTTTAAGACAGTCTTTTCCAAAGAGTTCTGTGCTATGCCAGTCATATGTAGGGACCAAGGCGGTGAAGTAGTTACGGTAAGATGGATTTTTTTCTCCCTGGCCCCTTTGAGTTGCGTGGCCTTGCTGGGGACTGAAACTTCCCAAGTATCAGTTTTCTCATCTGTAAAATGGAGCAGGCACTGCCTACCTCAGAGAGTTCTTAGATTAAACTTTAAAACTTCTATAAATTATTAAGATGCTAGGCACAGCGTAAGTGTTTTGTAAGTTATAAGTAGATTAAAATGTTTTCTTCTCCAAAACTAAGGCTGCTGTATCACCTAAGGATCAGATAGACCTTGGTGCTGAAGGATCCTCAGACTGCCCTCATCCGTCTCTAGGCGGCCAGGCCAAGCATAAGGGTTCTAAGAAGGCATCCCAGAGCACCAGGGCACCCCCACCACGTGTCAGTCATTTCCCCAGGAGAGGGGCGCTTAAAAGCTGTGAATTTTCAAAATAAGCTCTTAATCCTTGAAACTAGTTAGAGACCAACCTACTCTTCTAGGCTATAGTGAATACCTCACTGCCGTGAGATTTCCAGCTGCGAGAGTGTGGGGACAGGGCAAAGACCGTGTTTAAAATCACTCAGTGAACCACCAAACATGCTGGGGGCTTTTAATACCTGCTAGAAGCGGCAAGGTCAGGGGTAGAGAAATGACAAGATGTGGTCTCCAACTGACAGCCTTTTATCAACAAGGCAAGAGATGTTAAGTAGGTACGTGGATGGGTGGGTGGGTGGGTGGGTGGATGGATAGATAGGTGGATGGATGGATGGATAGTTGAATGGATATTTTGTTTATCCATTGGTCTCTCAGTAATATGGTCTTGCTCCTTGAGGAAGCAGTGATGGGAAAAGCCAGTGAGGCTTCCCCAGGTCAGAGAATATTCAGGGCTCAGTGGGCATGACTGGGAGTGATGCCTGCACCATAGGAGAAGTTCACACATGAGGCCCAGTCTGAACTGGATTCCACAGCGTGGGTGGGACTGAACTTGGTAAGGAGGCAAGAAACTGCATTTTAGTGGTAGGGAAAATACAAGCAAATGCAAAGAAGTGGGGAAGAAAAAGGTGTGTTGAGGGAGAAGGTGGGCCATGAGTTCCTCATCCCTGCTGACGGGGCAGGTCTGCAGACACTGGATACCAGAGGGGAAACTGTGGGGTGGGTTGAGACCATATTATCCATGACTGTAGATGACTGGCTGGGGAGGTGAGGATGTATTCTGGGTGTTTAATAGACCCGTATCTTCAACAGCTTTGAGAAAAAAGTCTTTGGGCCAGAACCTGACCATCCTAGTGCTGGTATGTCTCCTCCTCTGCCCTCTTCCCCAGCTTGAGTTTCTTCTTTTGAAATCTGAACTATGTGATCAGATCTCAGCACAGTACACGGTTGGCGCCCCAGCTCTACCAGTTAAGCTTTAGTACCATGACGTCTCATGGGAGCATTTGGTACTGAAGGTGGCTCCTCAGGCAAAAAGTGTAGGGTCGTCATCAGCCTTGCTCATCCTTAGGAAGGTCCCACAGTGGGGCCTGCCATTGTGCTCTCACTATGCCCAGGGTGGCTAGGTTTTCTCACAAAATTGAAACAGATTGCTGCTTTTTTTTTTTTTCCACTTGAGTGCATGATGAAGTCACTGAATGTTTTAGGAACTGAATGTATGGAGGATATCAACCCTTTACCATCCTAATCACACTTGTTTTGGCAGCCGGCTCAAGCATGAGAGACACTGGAGAACAGAATCTGAGAGATGCTTTTTCTCTTGCTCCGTGTTTGCCCTGCACCAGGCCCTCCTTGTCTGAAATGGGGAGCAGGACAGACTGTGCTCTTCAATTCTCTCTCCATCTCTCTTTCCTTTGCCAAGCACGCAGGTCTTGATTCCAGTAACTCCTCCAGGTGTAATGATGTGGCTGCCCTTGGCATGTGCCCTCTTACTTAACTCTCACTGTAACCCTGTGACGTAGGCATCGTCAGTAACTTCATTTTAAAGATGAAGAAACTGAGATCGGGAGACTTCAGGGAACCAACAGTAACAGCTTGTAAGGGACAGCTGGAATTGGAACCCAGGTTTGTTTGACTCCAGGCCCAGCTGCTCATGTAACCTTGGGCTGCGTACCTAATTCCTTATTCTATGACCATTATAAATACTGTGCATTAACAATTCATATGTTAATACATGTATAACATATTATATGTTAACATAGTGGAACAATACCATTAGTATTGTAGCCAGTCTATTACTATCTGTGCAATGAGGGTTATAGTGCCAGCTCCCAGGGAGGATCTGGGGGGGAATGAGAGCACACCCCTCTCCCTCGATGTGGTGTCTTCCACAGAATGGCTTTCATCGTTGTCATATACATTATACGAGGGAGATGTGAATCAAACGCCTTCTACATCACTGTTGCCCCCATCCACAGCATCCAGTCTAACTGGGACGAGGCAGGGACAGGAAAGGTATAAACCAAAGGCACCTATGGTAGCATACCCAGAGAAGCACTCAGCAGGAGGGTGTCAGGTGTTCAGGGAGGCGCACCTGTCGGCTGATAACGGTGAGCAAAGTGGCATTTAAGTTGACTTTCGAAGAAAGTGGCCAGATGCAGACAGTGGGGGTGAAGTACCAGCATGGGGCAGATCTGGAGTCAAGAAGTGGCCTGGTGTATCCAGTTAACTAGATGAATACTGAGATTTCTTTGTAGCGTTGTTTCCAGCGCTGGAAAAAAATGCAAAATGGTAGGGAAATAATTGTTTATGGTCTGTCCAGTCATATGAGAAGATAAAGCAGATCTTCTGGATAGGGTATAAATCAAAGCCTGCTTTCCGGGACTGGGTTAAATTCTCACCCACAGGTACTCACAGTTCCTTGCCCTTCTCTGTAGTGCCCATCACATTTTTGGGTATGATTCTGTGGTTAGATGTCAGTATGTGGTGTGATGGGTGGAATCATGCCTGTGTCTCCCCCATTAGACCGTTAGTACCATGAGGATGAGAACCACAGATCCTTACACTGATCTCTGCACTTGCATCATCTCTCCGAATGCCCGATACTTAATGAGCGCTCATTCAGATCTCTTCAGATTTGCCATGCACACGCACGAATGAAAAAAGAAGTGAATCTATATCAAGTACACAAGGAAAAAATGTCAGTTATAAACAGCATGGATGGTTAGGGTGACAAATCCACTCCATAGGTAGTGTCTCTAAGGATTCTCAGCCTTTCTTCAGGTTTAGGGAGGAAAGGTAACCTGAAAGAGAAATGTCTGTCCCATGTGGCTGCTCAGTGCCCTGATGGATGTAAAGCAGGAACATGTGTGTATTATGTGCTGCGGGCATGTGATATATAATTTACCTGGAATATTATTCACTAAGTATTTACAGTGGTTGCCTGTGGATGGTTTGGACATTCTGGGGATTTTTAAAAATTGCTTTAATTTGCCAAGTGTCTATGACCTTTGTGACCAAGTGCAAGTAGGCTGTCTGCATTTTAGACATGCTTGTTACCACTCACCTCCTCTGACCCTGTTCTTGCCTCTTCTCCTTCCTCTTTCTTCTCCTCCCTGATCTGTGTCCCTTCTGGGAGGATTTTGCCCAACGTAGAAGCATAAAGACCCCTCCCTGCCATGCTGGCCTCCCACCTCCTTCCTCTCTGAGGAGGGTGAGAGCAGCTCCTTACCTGGGTGGAGTGGGGAGGCGGCCGCATGAATATGCAGTGGGTCCCCAGCAGCCCGTCACGTGCAGCTCCTTTGAGGTCTGATACGCCAGAAGAAAGGAAGCAGAAAACTCAGCTACAGTAGTTTGTGGAATAGAAGGATACCCAGAGCCAACAGGCTGGAAGAAATGAAAGGTTCGCTGACATTCCATTCAGCCAAAGCTGTCCTTTATGCTATGGGGATAATAGCTGTCTGTGAAAGAGCCGTCCTGTGATTCCGTTCATCCCTGCCGCCCACTAGCGCCGCAGAAGCCTGGTGTGGTGCGCGCTGTCACCCACAGTGTCGCTGCGTGCGCCTCTAGGGCAGCAGAGCGAGTCCAGAGTATCCGTCGGAGCGTTCCCGGCGCTGCCTGCCGAGGAGACATGGGGCTGGTAGGCTGGGAGTGTTTAGTAGCAAGGAACGCATCTTGAGTTTCGGCTCTGTTTCTCAAAGTGTGGTCCCAGAACAGCCCTGTGACAGGCCGTTCTTGGTCAGCCTGAGCAACAAGGTTGTGTGGGAAACTGCGTTCAGATGTGCCAGTTTAACAGTATCTGTGTTTTTATTTCTCATGGGAGAGGAATGTGGGAGCCTTCCTAATTCTAATATACATTGTGAATCTCACACAGGAAGATGGGGCTTACATTTCCCAACCTTATTTGACAAGAGAATCCTATTTTCATGGAGTTTCTTAATGGGCAAGTACTTTAAAGAACAAATTTTCAAAAACGCTGCAAAGATATTTGTGGCAGAAGCCAGAGAGACTCCCCAGAAAGATTTTGAAATAGGTTCAAGGGCCTTTTGTGTCTAATTCCCTATTTTTTTTTTAATGTTTTCAACTCCTTTGGCTAAATACCACGGAGCGTGATTGCTGGATCATATGGTAAAAGTACGCTTAGTTTTCAAAGAAACTGCCAAACCATCTCCCAAAATGGCTGGACCATCGTGCAGTCCTGTCAACAATGAATGAGAATTCCTGTTGCTCCACATCCTCACCAGCAACTGGGGGTGTTAGTGTTTTGGATTTTGGCCTTTATCATAAGTACACTAATTAATTTATTTATTGAGGTATAGTTGATGTACGATATTGTATACATTACAGGTATAGAATGCAGTGCTTCCAGTTTTTACAGATTATTACTCTGTTTATAATTATCATAAAATACTGGCTACAATCCCTTATGTGTGTGATTCTTTTGCAGCATTTACCATGACTTTGGCAAGTGAATTGCCAAAAGAAAAAGCCTACAGCTCTTAGAAATGCAGTGCTATTTATTTTATTTTATTTTTTCTTAGCGCTATTTCTTTTTTCTTTGTGGATAATGTGCAATAAACAGAAAAGTGTAGTCTTGTAAAGTAAGCCCCTTTGTGCCACCATTTCCCGCAAGAAGTTTTCCGGTACGTTTTCCAAGATAGGGTTTCCTTCTTCGGCCAAGTTAGCTGCCTGGTTCAGAGCAGGGGTGGTCCCGGCAGCCATTCTAAAGCAGGAATCCTCTCTTCCTGGAAACGGTCTTGCTGCTCTTGCCGCAGGACCCATCGCCCCCCCTCTTCACAGCCCGGCTTTTCATTCTTGCTGGGCAGTTACTCTGGTTCTTTCCCCAAACCTGGAAACTCTCCTGTCCCGTCAGCTAAATCAGAATTTCTCTCTTACCTAAGGAGACCCTCCTTTTCCAGACCGAGCCTTGAGAACAGCATCGTTCTATCTAAAGAAGAGTTTCTCATAATTTCAGTATGATATATAACGTAAAAAAGTCAAAATGTTAAACATTATAGTAAATAGGAGGGAAAGGAAGGGGTGAGTTGGGGATTTTTATTTTGAAAGAAGAAATTAATTATTAGTACAAGCTTAGGTTTCTGTATTTAACTAAATTTAGGTTATAATTATTAACAGGATGTACTTTGGGGGGATATTATTCTATGGTAGCACCAAACAGGGCTCTTAACTCCACGACTGACTTTTGTATCACAGCCATAAATATTTTACAAGAATATTCCAGAGTTTCATCGAACTTTTTATCCCAGAGTCCTCCCCTGAGTCCTGGATATGCACATCTCTCTGTTCTGGAATGCCCACCCATGCTGATTTTCTCCCCTTTTCTTTTTTAACTGACCGAATTCTGCCGGATTCTGCTCTTTCCAGAGCTTTGCTTGTGGTGCAAGAGCAGTTCTCATAGTGAGTCCCTCCAGACTCCCTAAAATGCAGTTTTCCAACATCACTTTCATTACTTTGATGAAATACTGTTTCTTTTTCCAAGATGAACATTTTCACTTTTCAACAAATTTGAATTATTCTGTTGGGTGTTTCAAAGTATCGATGAGAATGACGACAAAGACTTAGAAGCAGTGGTTAGTGCTAAGTGGAAAGAGATAGCTGAGTGGAGACAAAGCTGCTAAGCAGTTACTACAATACCTGTTACAATGACATCTGTTTTCTGTGCAAACCTGGTCCCTTACAGAACTTAAATCATGGGGAGCCTTTGTCCATGAATATGAAAGTTGTTACATCATAAACCACCAATCCGTTTTCAGATTGCAGTTTTACAAATCTCATAGAAACGTCACATTTATGAACAAGAGGGAAATCTGATGTATTTTGTTAGGTACTAGTTAAATTTGCAAGTCAGAGGTTAATGGGCATTGTAAGAGAAAAAGAAAACATAAAATCTTCCAGAGATAATGAAAACTCAGAGCCCTTCTCCTTCCATTTCTCGTATTTCACTTGAGTCTCATTTGTACCAAGCAGGTAACAGACCTATTTAAAAACATTCAAAGATGATACAATTGCTTCCGTTCATGTGAAGTACAAAAACAGGCAAAACTAGTCTATGCTGTTAGAAATCAGGATAGTGGTTACTCCTGGAATTCTTCTGTAAGAAATATTTCTCTTCTCTCCCATCTGTTTGTCTATTCAATATTTTATTTATATCAGTATGGACCTATGCATATTTATTTTGTTTTTGTTTTTTGAGGGGGGGTAATGAGGTTTATTTGTTTATTTTTAATTTTTTTTATTTGACGAACTACTGGGGATCGAACCTATGACCTCGTGTAAGCATGCACTCTACCTCTGAGCTATACCCTCCCCCTTGCATATTACTTTTACATTTTGAGTTACAATGTAATACTCTATTATTTATTTTAACTCACATTTTTCTCCATACCCTTCCCCCAGGTTTGTTGCGGTATAATTGACAAATAAAATTGTAGGATATTTAAAGTGTAAGGTATAATGGTTTGATATATATACACATTGTGAAAGGATTACCCATTCAGTTCATTAACACATCCATCACCTCATAGTCGCCATTTTTGTGTGTGTGTAAGGATGTTACATGTGCTACTCCCTTTTAAAAAATTGTGGTTATATGATACAATGTTATCAACTATAGTTACCATGTTAGACATTACTTATCTTAATAACTGAAAGTTTGTACACTTTGACCACCCTCTCCCTGTGTACCCCACCCCTAGCAACCACTTCTCTACTCTGTTTCTGAGTTTGCCTTTTTTTCCCTTAAGATTCCGCATATTAGTTATACCATACAGTATTTGTCTTTCTCTTTTCTCTTATCATAATACTACCCTTCAGGTTCATCCATGTTGTCACCAATGACAGAATTTCCTTTTTTTTTTTTTAATTTCCCTTTCTTGGGATGAGAACATCTAAGACTTACTCTCTTAGAAACTTTCAAATATGCAAGACAGTATTATCAACCATAGTTACCATCGTGTACATTACATCCCCATGACATCTTCATTTTATACCTGGGAGGAAGGTTGTACCTCTTGACCCCCTTCACTCATTTTGCTCACCCCCCAACACCATGCCTCTGGCAACCACCAATCTGTTCTCTGTACGCCTGAGCTTAGTTTTTAGCTTTGTTCTTTCCCTTCCCTTCTCTTCCCCCCCTCTTCCCTCTCCGTCTCTCTTTCTTCCTTTCAAGATTTCACATATAACTGAGATTATGTGGTATTTACTTTTGACTTACTCATTTAACATAATGCCCTCAAGTTCCATCCACATTGTCACAAGTGAAAAGATTTCCTTCTTTCTTAAGGCTGAATAATATTTCTCTCTCTCTGTGTGTGTGTGTGTGTGTGTGTGTGTATGTGTATGTGTATCACATCTTCTTTATCCATTTATTTGTCAGCAGACATTGAGATTGTTACCAGGCCTTGGCTATTGTGAATAATGCTGTTCTGAACATGACAGTACAGATATCCCTTTAACGTAACGATTTCATATCCTTGGGACATATACCCAGAAGTGAAAATACTGGGTCATATGGTAGATTTACTGTTAATTCCTTGAGGAACTTCCATCCTGTTTCCACAGTGGCTATGCCAGTGTTCATTCCCTCAGCAGTGCACAAGGGTTCCCTTTTTTCCACATCCTCACCAACGCTAGTTTTTTTCTTGTCTTTTTTGATAATAGCCAAATACAAGGTGTGAGGTAATTTCTCGTGGTGGCTTCGATGCCCAAAAGACAGGCCACCTGTGTGCAGCAAAAGTGAATACAGTAGCCGTACATGGGAGAGAATTGCAGACCGATAGGTGATGGATGTCATAGAAACAGCCACTCAACAGAAACTTAGAGGGAGAAGCAAGTGAGGAACGGGGTAAAGACCAGTTTCTTCTCAGTAGTTCCGAGTGAGTTTATCTTCCCCATTTTACAGACTTGCACTGATGACAGGAGAGGAAGAAAATGGTCCCTCACAGCTCCCGCCTCCTTGCCATAAATTCTGAATCAAAAAAACACGAACATCCCTTCCTCCCCACTGAGAGAATTATGTCACACGTAAAGAACTTCAGCAACTAAAAAGGGCCTCTCTGATTCACCTGAACCAGAAAAAAAAAAAAAAGCAGGAATCTTATGTATTTGATTTCTCCCTTTTAAATGCTAATGGAGTCCTCAGGCCCAAAACAAATATTGTGTATGGAAGTCAGTTAGCACAAGAAGCAGGTTTGTTTCCATTACATAAATTCAAGTGAGGGTAGGTCGGGAGACTTAGGTTAAAACCACAGGCCGCCTCAGTGTTGATCACCTGACCTGGAAAGGACTTTTTCCAGCCTTTTCTGAGTGGGCTGATCGGCAGTCCTGAACCCATTGGCAGAGGTGTGGCTAAGGACAGTAAACTCAAGAACTGAGCTTGCAAAGAGGTCATAACTCACCCGTCAGCACGGTTGGGTTGTGAGTAAGTGTTTGGAATCTGATGCTGAGAATTCTGGGGCCACTTTGGGATCTGCGGGGAAGGAAAGATGGCTGTGATGTCTGCCATGAGGCTGACAAGGCGGAGCAGCGGTAAGGGCTTGGTTTTTGTAATTCTTGGACGTTCTGCTGTTCATGCCAGCTCTCATGCTAATGTCCCCACTTAATGACGTCTCAAAATGCTCAAATATTTATTGCCTCTTTCTTTGGATGGACTCATACTTGGGAAGGGGAACTACAAGACAGGATTTATGGAAGGGATCAAAAACTCAAATCACTGGGCTGTACACCAGAAACTAACACAACATTGTAAATCAACTGTACTTCAATTAAAAAAAAAAAAAAACCTTCAAATAACTACCAGGCAGGTAACACTACTAGACCAGATGTGTAATATAATTTGGTGGTAGTAACAGTAAGATGAACACTTAAGACTTGCCACAAAGTGAAATAAACAGAATATTACCAGAACCACTGAACCTCCTTATCAGCCCATCGCCAGTCATATCTCTCATATTCTTTCCCCCTCGAGGAAACCACGAACCTGTTGTGTTTCTTATTGGTTCTCCGCATTTCCAAAGCAAAGTATTTGTTAGCTTTGCTGTTTGGGGACTTGATGAAAATAAAATCATAATAGAGTCATTCTTCAGTTACTTGCTTTCTTTTTTGCACATTCCATCCCTGGAAATTCCAGTATATATGGTTCATTCACTGTCACGGTCTTTATAAGTTTCCATTTACATACAATTAATTCTTCTGTTCTCTTATTGATGGGTGTGTGGGTTGTTTCCAGTGTTTTACCGTTACAGACAGTGCAGCTCTTATAAGTGTATTTTTATGCAAGATTTTCTCTGGAGTAGATTCCTGGAGCAGAGTTTCTAGGTTTCGGGGAACGTGCTTGTTGAAGTTTGCTAGATCATCCCACAGTGTTCTCTGAAGTGCGCATGTCCTTTTCAGCTCCCACCTGCCCTGGAGGAGAGCACCCTCCACAGCACTTGGTGTCGTTGGCTTGTTGATATTTGCCAAGTGACTGAGTGTGAAATCGTATCTTACTGAGATTTAAATTTGCATGTTTTTGACAGCAAGTGAGGTTGAGCATCTTTTTATGTTTTTGTGGTTATTTATATTTGCTTCTCCTGTGAAATGACTGTCAATGTCTCTTTCTTAAATTAACTTATTTTTTATTGTGGTAGAGTGGATGGACAATACTATATTAGTTTCAAGTGTACAACATAGTGATACGAAATTTTTATAGATCAGACTCCATTTATGGTTACTATAAAATATTGGCTATATTTCCCGTGCTGTGCAATATACCTTTATAGCTTATTTGTTTTCTACACAGTAGTTAGTACTTTTTTTTTTTTTCTAGTGGAGGTACTAGGCATCAAACCCAGGACCTCGTGCATGCTAAGCATGTGCTCTACCTCAGCTATTTCCCTCGCCTCGGTAGTTTGTAATTCTTAATCCCTTCCCCCATCTTACTCCTCCCAGTTCCCTCTCCCCACAGATAACCACTGGTTTGTTCTCTGTATCTCTGAGTCAGTTTCTTTTGTTACATTCACTCGTTTTGTTTTGCAGATTCCACATATAAATAATAACGTACAGTATTGCTCTTTCTCTGATTTATTTTACTAAGCACAATGCCCCCCATGTCCATGGATGTTGTTGCAAATGGCAAGTTTTCATTTTTTATGACTGAGTAGTAGTCCACTGTGTGTATGTGTATACGTATGTATTTATACATTTATTGATGGACACTTAGGTTGCTTCCATGCCTTGGCAATTGTAAATAATGGTGCTATGAACACTGGGGTTTATATAGCTTTTTGAATTGGTGTTTTGGGGTTTTTTTCCCACACGCATACCCAGGAGTACCAGGTCATATGGTAGTTCTATTTTTAGTTTTTTGAGAAACTGCTTTACTGTTTTCCACAGTGGCTGTACCAATACCTTCCCAGCAAAAGTGTACAAGGGTTCCCTTCTCTCCATCCTCGCCAATGTGTGTTATTTGAGGTCTTTTTGATGATAGTCATTCTGACAGGTGTGAGGCAATATTTCATTGTAGTTTTGATGTGCATTTCTCTGATGATTAGAAATGTTGAGCATTTTTCATGTCCCTGTTGGTCATCTGCATGTCTTTTTTGGAAAAATATCTACTCAGGTCTTCTGCCCATTTTTAATTGGTTTTAACATTCATTTATGATAAAACCTATCCAGAAAGTGGGTGCAGAGGGAACAAAACCCCATATATGATAAACCCACATCTAACATAATAGTCAGTGGTAAAAAGCTGAAAGCATTTTCTCTAAGATCAGGAACAAGACAAGGATGCCCACTCTGGCTGCTTTTATTCAACATAGTATTAAAATTCCTAGACATGCCAAACAAGAAAAAGAAATGAACGGAAAACAAATTGGGGAGGAAGAAGCAGACCTGTCACTGTTTGTGGATGATGTGATACTGTACATAGAAAATCCTAAACACGCCACCAAAGGACTACTAGAACTCATCAATGAATTCAGTTAACTTGCAGGATACAAAATGAATACAGATAAGTCTGTTGCATTTTTACACACTAACAACAAACTGTCAAAGAGAAATTGAAGAAATAGTATCTCATTTACCATCACATCAAGAAAAATAAAATACCTAGGAATAAACCTAACTAAGAAGATCAAAGACCTCTACTCAACAAACTGTAAGACACTGATGAAAGAAATTGAACATGACACAAAAACATGGAAAGATACTCCATGTTCATGGATTGGAAGAATTAATATTGTTAAAATGACTATACCACCCAAGGCAACCTACATATTCAGTGCAGTCTCTCTCTGTCAAAACACCAATGGTATTTTTCACAGAGCTAGAAGAAATAATTTTAAAATTTGAATGTAATGACAAAAGACCCCAAATAGCCTAAACAATCTTGAGAAAGAACAGAGCTAGAGGAATCATGCTCCCTGACTTCAGATTGTACTACAAAACAGTATGGTGCTGGTACAAAAACTGACCCACAGATCAATGGAGCAGGATAGAGAGCCTAGAAAGATGCCCATACACTTAACGATCAAAGTAAACTATGACAAAGGTAAGAATATATAATGGAGAAAAGACAGTCTCTTCAATAAGTAGGTGCTGGGGAAACTGGACACTTACATGTAAAAGAATAAAATTAGAACATTTTCTCACACCACGTACAAAAGTAGAATAAAAATGGACTAAAGACCTAATTGTATGAGTGGAAACTATAAAACTAGAAGAGAGCAAGGTGGAACCCTGGCATAAATCATAGCAGTAGTTTTTTTAAATCTGTCTCCTAAGGCAAAGGAGACAAAAACAAAAATAAACAAATGGGACCTAGTTAAACTTAAAAGCTTTTGCACAGCAGAGGAAACCATTGACAAAATGAAAAGGCAACCTACAGAATGGGAGAAAATATTTGCAAATGATATGACTGACAAGGGGTTAATATCCAAAAATATGTTGATGTCCTTTGAATATTTTTTTTCTGTTGCATTTTGTGTCTCAATTTCTCTTGGGTTGTTCTAAGGATATTTAAGTTCTTAAAACCATCTGGAATTGATATTTATGTATAGTGTAAGATAGGGACCCAACTTGATGTTGTTCTGTGTCAAGAAACAACTGTCCCTGAACCATTATTTTGAAAAGTACATCCTTTCTTCACCATTTACAGCACTAGCTGTATCCATATATGTGGGTTTGCTTACATGCGAGTTTTTCTTCTGGATTCACTGTTCTTTTACGGTAGTTTATTTATGCATCCCTATGACATAAAACACTGTCTTGATGATTGTAGCTTCATAATAAGTGTTGCTATTTGGCCGAGTAACATCCCCATCTGGATCTTCTTTTAAACTGTTGTTAAGACTCTGTTCTATTTCATAAATAAATTTTGAAATCAGATAGTCAGATTCTCCCATGCCCCCAAATAAAAACCTTGTTGGAAAAATTGCATTGAACCTAAAGATTTATTTGGGGAGAATTAATATCTGCATAATATGTCTTCCCATTAATTTAATTTAGCACTTTTGATAGAGTTTTATAAATTTCAAGACAGTACATTTTAAAGTAAATTATTCCTAGGAAACTTTTATTTCTCTTTCAGTTCTTAGTTACTGTTTCTTTCCTTTTTTCGTTTTGAAATAAATAGAATTTCCAGCACTATTTTGAACAGTAGTGATGATAGAAAACATCAGTGACTTGCTCTTCATCTTAAAATAAATACATCTAAGATTTTTCCATTACACGTGATCTTACAGTTTTTGTTACTAAGCTTCTTTACAAGCTGTTTTTTACTGAGCTATTTTATAAGCTGATGATAGTTTTGTTGATACAAAGATACATAGATAAATCATTCAATCGATAGTTTAAAAAGTAAATGGATATTGATGGTAAGTATATAAACTTTGATCGCTATATATATTCACTGTTGTTGAAACTTACTAGATTTTTATGTTTATTGTTAATCCTGTAATCTTCCCCCTTTAATTATTATTCTGAAGTCAGACTATCTCTGTATTCCAGAAGAAGGTCTATTTGATTATAATACATTTATAATAAATTTTTATTCATTCAACTCTGTTTTACTTTGTATTCTTACATAAATATTCTTAAGAGAAATAGGCTTAAATTTTTTCTTGTTTTGTCTTCATATTTTGGAATCAAGGATGTACTTATAAAAATATAAGTCTGGCAGTTTTTTCTCTCCCTCTTTTTTCTCTCAGAAAAACCACAGTAGGGTAAGAATTACCTGTTCTTTTGAAAATTTGGAAGAACTAACCTGTAAAATCATTTAGACCAGGGTCATATTATGTAAGTGGGTAGATCTGTAGTTACCATTGAAATTTCAATTCTATTTTTCTTTTTTTATCTTGTGCCAACACGTTTATTTGGTTCTTCTTTCAACCTTATTGACACAGGGTTGTTGGTAATATTTTTTCCTTTAATCTCTGGAGTTACTTCTCCCTTCTTTGTTCGTGTATGCATTTTTAATCTTCTTCGTGTGTGTGGTCAGTGTTGCCAAAGGTTTATCTTTTTATCTCTTCGAAGTACTAGCTTTTACTTTTGAGCATCTTCTCGATTTTTCCCTTCTGTTACATAGATGTCTGTATCCTTGTTTCTATTCATCTGCTCTATTTCCTTTCTCAGCTTCATTTTTAAACAGTTTTATTGTAGGATAATTGACATACAACAGTGTACAATTTGAAAATTGACACGTGACCCACCATTAGTCAACGACTTCCATGAAGACAGGGAACACATCCAGATCACGCAAAAGTTTCCTCACTCCCCTTCATAATGAACTCCTTTCTCCCATCTCCCTCAGCCTTCTGGTCCACAGATAACCATCCACTGGGCAGCTTTCTGTCTCTGTGAATTGGTTTGCATTTTATATCATGCATATAAATAGAATAACTATGTATTGTATTTTGCGTGTGTGGCTTTTTTAGCGTAATTGTTGTAAGGTTCATCTATATTGTTGTATTGATACAGATGTTTCAATTTTTCTTTCTCTTTTATTGCTGGGTAATGTTTCATTATATGGCTATACCAGTTCATTTATCCATTGACTTCATGATGGGTATTTAAGTTGTTTCTGAGTTTTCACTATTACAAATGAAACTGCTGTGATGTTTCATGCACAGGTTATTGTATTGATATATGCCCTCTGTTCTCTGGGGTAAATGTCTGGGAGTGGAATGACTGGATCATGCGGTAGGTGTATGATTAATTTTTAAGAAACTTCCTACTTAAAATATTTTTCCTAAATGATTCTATCATGTTGCATTCCCACTAGCATTGTATCGATGTGTCAGTTCTTCTATACCCTTGAAAACATTTGAAATGATCAGTCTTTTTAGTTGTAGTCATTCTAATAGTGGTATCCCATTGTGGGGGTATATGTAAGATCTTAATTTGCATTAGCCAAATATCCTTTATCAGGCTAAGGAAGTTACACTCTATCTCTAGTTTGCTCAGAGTTTTTATTAGGGATGGATATTGGATTTTTGTCAAGTATTTTTTTCTATATCTATCGAGATTATTTTAATTGTTTTAATTGAAGTACAGTTACAATGTGTCAATTTCTGGTGCACAGTACAGCGTCCCAGTCATGCCTATACATACATACATTTGTTTTCATAGTCTTTTCATTAAAGGTTATTATAAGATATTGAATATAGTTCCCTGTGCTGTACTGGAGACACTTGTTTCTTTCTAAATCTGTTTTTATGTATAGTGGCTAACATTTGCAGATCTCAGACTCCCAAATTTATCCCTTCTCACCCGTCAAGTCTGTTTCTGTTTTGTAGATGAGTTCACAGTGTCCCTTTTTTTTGTCCTTTTTTTTTTTTTTTGATTCCACATATGAGTGATATCATATGGTATTTTTCTTTGTTTCTGGCTTACTTCACTTAGAATGACGATCTCTGGGTCCATCCATGTGCTGCAAATGGCATTCTTTTATACGGCTGAGCAGTACTCCATTGTATAAATATACCACAGCTTCTTTATCCAGTCATCTGTCAGTGGACATTTAGGTTACTTCCATGTCTTGGGATTTTAATATTTTTTTAGTGTTATATGGTGAATTATATTTATGAAGTTTTCTGTTTTTTATGTGGTAAGATATACATTGCATGCATTTAATCATTTTAACCATTTCTCAACATACAATTCAGTGGCACTAATAAGTACTTTGACAGTGTTGTCTGTAATTACTAAGATCCATTTTTTCGAACTCTTTCATCATCCTCAACAGACGCTGTGCCCATTGAGCAATCACCTGTCCCCTCAGCCTCTGGTCACCGCTGTTCTACTTTTTTGTCTCTGAATTTCACTTAGTGTACTGTTTTCAGGGTTCATGCTGTAGGATGTATCAGCATTCCAGCACTGATTTTTGAATATTAAACCAAAGTTGCATTGCTGGGATAAGCCCCGCTTTGCCATGTTGTATTATATTTTTATGTAGTCCTGAATTCAGTTTGCTAAAGTTTTATTTGGAATTGGTACATCTGTGTTCATGAGGAATTATCATTCATGAGGAATTATTATTCTTTCTATGTTGGATAGAATTTGCCACTGTAACCATGTAGTCCTGGAGTTTTCTTTCTACAGGCCGTTACTACAAGTTCGCAGTAGTAAATACAAGAATATTCAGGTTATCTATTTCCTCTTCAGTGGTTTGCATCTCTCAAGGAATTTGCTTATTTCATCTAAGATTTTTAATCTGTGGCATATACTTAGTTGTTCATTACCCTGTCATCCTTCTGATATTGGTAGAACCTGTAATGATGTTACCTTTTCAGTCTCCTTTTGGCCTTTGTTTCTTCTCTCTCCATTTCCTCATAAGTGTAAACAGAGGTTTACAAATTTTGTCAATCTTCTCAAGAACCAGCTTTGTGCTTCACTGATTTTTCGCTAGTGTTTTCTTATTTTCAGTTTCATTGATACCCGCTCAGATCTGCACATTTTCTTCTGCTTACTTTGGGTTATGTTTTCTGTTCTTAGTCTAGTTTTTTAAGGTGAAAGCTGACATTGTTGATTTGAGAACTTTTCTAACATACATATGTACTATCTTAGCAACATTTTACAAATTTTGATACATTTTGTTTTCATTTTTATTCAATTCTAATACTTTCTAATTTCTTTTTTGACTTCTTTAGCTTAGAGGTTATTTATAATGTGGTTATTTATCTTCCAGAAATATGCTCATTTTCCAGAAATTTACTCTTATTTCTGTTTTAATTACATTGGTGAGAGAACATACTTTGTATGACTTGAATCCTTAAACTGTATTCAGACTTGTTTATGATCCAGAATATGGTCGTTTTGGGTAAATGTTCTGTGTGCATTTGAAAAGAATATATGTTCTCCTTTTGGGTGGGGTGTTCCAAAAATATCAAGTATATCAAGACAGTTTTGTTGAAGAAATCTTCCATATTATTACTAATTTTCTGTGCACTTGTTCAGGCAGTGATAGATGTATTAAATCTCACATTATAGTTTTGAATTTTTCTATTTCACCTTGTGGTTCTATCTGCTTTTGCTTTGTATATTTTTAAGTTCTGTTATTAGGTGCATAAATTTTTAGGATTTTTGTGTCTTCCAAATGAGTATCATTATGATTCCTTAACCCTGAGAACAATTTTTGCTGTGATACCTACTTTACATAGCTCCTCTAGCTTTCTTTTATATATAGTATATCTTTTATTTATTTAGCTTTCTTTTAAATAAGGCATATCATTTCCCACCCATTTAAACCTATTTGCATTTTCATATTTAAACTGTGTTTCTTGTAGGCAGCATTTGGTTGGCATTGCTTTTGTTTTGCAGTTGGACAGTCTTCTTCCTTTTCATTGCAGTGTTTAGACCATTTACATTTGAAGTGCTTATTGATACGGTTAGATTTAAGTTTATCATCTTGATACTTGTGGCATCTGTTCTCTGTTTTCCTTTTCCTTTTCCTGTCTCCTTTTGGATTGTGTATTTATGATTCTGTTTTATCATCTTTGTTGGCTTATTAGCTTATTAGTTAAAACTTTATTTTGTATTTTAGTCATTACTCTAGAACTTATATATGTTTGAGTCATCAACCATTTTCATGTGCTATTATACCACTTCGTATATAGTAATCATATAATTGTATACTTCCATTTCTTCTCTTCCAACCTTTGTACTATTGTAAAACATTCTCTTTTGCATATGTTATAAACGTCACCATATATTATTATTATTTTTGTTTAATTCATCAATCCTCTTTTTAGGTAAATTTTAAAATGTTACTTATATACTGATATAATTACTATTTTTCTAATTACCTTTTATTCCTTTGTATCCATATTTCTATCTTTTGTCATTTTCTTTCTGTTTGGAGCAATTTCTTTACATTTCTTATAGTGCAAGTTTGCTAGTAGTGGATTCTTTTAGCTTTTGTCTGTGTGGAAAAGTCTTTATTTCATATTCATTTTTAAAAGGATTTTTTGCTGGATTCAGAGTGCTGGGTTGACAGTTTGTCTCAGTGTATTAAAGATGTTGCTCCACTGTCTTCTCTCTTGTATTGTTTCTGATGATAAACCTGCAGTCATTCTTTGTTCCTCTATGAAATGTTGGGGCTTAGCTTTGGCTGTTCTTAAGATTGTCTTTACCACTGCTTTTGAGCAATTTCAACGTAATGTGCTTTGGTGTAGTTTTCTTCGTGGTTCTAATACTTGGGCCATACTCAGCTTCTTGGACTGTGGTATAGCAAATTTGGAGAAAAATTCAGTCATTATTTTTTCAGATATTTTTATGTCCCACTCCATACTTGGGGGATTTGGTTACATGTGTATTATGTTGCTTGAAGTTGTCCCCTAGATCACTAATGGTGGGGTTTTTTGGTGGTGGTGGTGGTGGTGTTTTTTTGTCCATTCCTTACTTCCCTCCTTTTCCTCTGTTCTTTCTCCATCCATCCCTCCCTTCTTTCCTTCTTTCTTTCTTCCATTCTTCAATTTTTCCTTTTTTTTTTCTTTTATTCATTCTCTATTCTGTTTTCCATTTTGGATAGTTCTCATTGCTGTTACCTCAAGTTCACTTTTCTTCTGTAACGTCTAACTTGCCATTAGTCCCATCCACTGCATTCTGCATCTCAGATGTTGTAGTTTTCATTTCTAGAAGTTCAGTGTGGGTCTTTTTTTTTAATACCTTGTATGTCTCCATTTAACTTTTAAAGATAAGGAATATGGTTATAATAACTTTTAATATCTTTGTCTACTAATTCAAATATGTTTGTTCTAGGACAGTTTTAATTTACTGACTTTTTTTTCTCTTCATATGGGTCATATTTTTCTGCTTCCTTTCATTGTCTAGTTAATTACTGATTGGATGCTAGTTGTGAATTTTACCATGTTGGGTGCCAGATACTTTTTTTTATTCCTAACAGTTTTCTTGAGATTTGTTCTGGGACGCAGTTAAGTTACTAGGAAGTAGTTTTCTCCCTTAGTATCTTGAGTTCAGGATTTTTTAGGCAGTGCCTGAGCATTATTTACTCTAGGGTAATTAATCCTCACTACCAAGGCAAGACCCTGCTAAGTGTGCTAACCAGCGTCTTGTGAATCTTGAGGTTTTCCATTCTGACTGATTGTGGCAGGCACTGTTGCCAGCACTGAGGGAAAGCTGGCTACTGTTCTCTGTAATCCACCAGCCTCTGCCTGAGTTTCCCCTCCCTCTGCTGCAGGCTACAGACTCTTAAGACAGCAATCTGGAGTCATCATGGGACTTAACTTATTTGTTTCCTATTTTTCAAGGATCACTCTTCCCTTGTTGTCTGCTCTCTGGTGTCTCAAAAACTGGTTGGTTGGTTTGTTTTTGTGGGTTTTTTTGGAGGAGGGTTGTTTATTTGTTTTTTGCTTAAGTGGGAAGGTTAATAAATTTCCTGTTATTTCATCCTGGCTGAAAGCAGCAGAAGTTTTCAATTCTTGAACTAAATTTTTTTTGCTCCTTTACTTATAGCATCAAATGTTTCAAAGCAGTGCATTTTCATCTAAGCAATTTTACAGTGATTCGTGTTTATAATAATTTTACTTTTATTATGATTTTCACTTAAGTCAAGGTTACTTTATTATTAGACATATGGAATATTTAAGCTATTTATGTAAGAGAATGTAATTTTTCTGATATTGCCTCTCTTGCATTTTAATTCTTCCTTTGTGGATTGGTCCATGCTTTACTTTGGGAATGTTTCATGTATGACAAAAAAAAAAAAAAAGAAATAATGTGTATACTTCTCTTCATATACTCTGATCCCTATTAGTTTGAACCTACAAATCAGTTTATTCAGGTGTTCCATATTTGTGCTAATTTTTTTTTCTGATTAACCCAACACATTCTGAGAGGAATTTATTAAATCTTTCATCTACAATGTTGTATTTCCTTATTTCTTCGTAAAACTCTACTGCTCAGAACATTTTGAGATTATATTATTTGGTGTCTGTTAATTGTTTATTATCATTATGTCTTTATTTCTTATTCTTTAGTCAGGCTTATATTTCACCTGTGTCCATTGTGATTTTTTTTCTCCAAAAGTCCTTTTTTTGCTGTTTTATTGAAATTGTTACCATTGTTTCTTTTTGTTCACATTTTCTCGGTCTTTCTTATTCATTGCTTTATTTTTAAATTGTGTATCCTTTGTTTAAGTGTGCTTCTTGTGGAAAAAAAAAACATTACTAGAGCTTATATTTTTTTAATCCGACATCAGAGTCTTTGCCTTTTGAATTTTGAATTTTGAATTTAACATGTTTATATTTACTGTAAATTGGTTGTAGTAAAACTTACTTTTGTGACCATATTTTCACTTTCCTGTATACTCTATTTTCCATCTTCCCTTTATTCTCTACTGCTAGTTTAAATCTTATACACACCATTTTCTTTATCTTGATGTGGTTGTCCCTACTTATATTAAGATACATATATATCTTAATAATATATGAAACATGCACATAATAATATATATACACATGTGCATATATATATATATACACACATAACCATACTTCCCTATACATTTCTGAAACTTACAAAAAGTGATACATTCATTCTGGAAAAGGCAGCTCCTCTAGCTTGCTCTTTCCTTTCTCTTATTATACTTTCAGACCTGAGCCCACACTTCAACACCTGCGTGTTGGTATCAACTCTAATTTATCTCTGGATTATTAAGAATGTGTATAGGTTTTGTCCTTGCTATTGTGCAAAGTAAAATAAACTCTGCTATGTTATTTACTTACTTTTATTTTCAAATACAATTTTCTCTACGATTTCTCCTTGTCACTGGAGTACTTCTTCCAGGTGTGTTCTCTGAAAGTTCTATGCTGAAAATCTACTTTTCACTTCGTATTTAAATGACAGCTATCTATCTGGAATAATAATAATATTTCTGATGTGTCTGACTTTTCTCTGTAAGCTCATGCAGTCTGTGGTTTCCACTAACTTGTCCGGCAAAATGAATTCTAAGGAAAAGCTGACGTCTAAACCCTCGGGGTCGGGAGGGGAGTTTGACCCTTTAGCATCGTAGTCTGGGGTTGGCCTTAGCATTTTCCCTCCTCTACTACTTGAACCGGGCCCCAGACGGAATTTGCTTGTGCTTCTACTTTCAACACTGCAGTTTTCCAAGAGCAGACTCCCTTAGTTGGGATCTCTTATGCCACAGGGGAGAAGAAGAGGAGGGGAAGGGAAAGCTCAGGGGAGGTTGCCTCTGCCTGTATCTGAGTTACCTCTTCCTGACCCCTCCTGGCTTCCAGCACTGTTACCCTCTTACCCTCAAGCCCTCAGTTTCTAGGCTCATAGACACTCTTGAAGCCCTCTGGAAGGGAGGTCGTGGAAACTCTACTCATATTTATTTCTTATATCACTCTAAAAATCGAGACTTTCAAGAAATAAAGATGTAAACTGCAAAAAAAAAAAAAAAAGGCTTTCAGAGACTTTTCTCCGGCCATCTGCCCACCGCCTCACTTGCCCATTGTTACGTCCTACTCAGTCTTTTGAGGATATGGGATTTTTGGTCTCAGGGTTAACCCTTGGAAACCTAGCCTTGGTCTCCTCACTTTTGGAATCTTCATATTCTTATCTGGGCTCTGTGACCTCCACCCTGGCAGGGGCACTGTGTCAAGCTCTTCTCAGACCCTAGCATCTTAAGTTGTAATTCTGTCTGCTCCAGTTTTTCTTTCTCCCTACTGGTCAACCAGAATTCATTCTGGTTGGAGACACTGTCCTTACCTCTTGCTTCTCTACTCAGAAGTTCATAGAACAAGTTCCACTGGGGATTCTGAGATACCATTCACAATTCTTCCTTTTCCCTGACAAAATCTAAATCAAGAATCTCCAAGTCTAGGCTCCTAAGGCACAAGTTGATCATTCTTAGAATTCCAGATGAAACGTTCCAGTCTTAAGCTGAGATTCTCATGTAGTAACTTAAAAAGGTAAAGTATGTATTAACCTAAAAAGATGTCAGCTTTGGAAACTATACCCAGGGGAGTCAACTTTTTTTGTTTTTTCCCCAGCCATTGGCATCCCTTCCTTTCTCTCTAATGCTGATTGTGTCAGCTATTCATTAGGGAAGTTTGGGGTTTCTCCCTGGAGGAGAGCAGCCGAGGTCCACGGTGAGGTCAGACCCCTTTTCCCTGCGCAGCTCAGCACGCGCCCTTCCTGAGGTGAAGCTATCAAAGGCAGTGGGGGTTGCCCAGGAGGGGACCCACCAAAATCAGATTTCTTCCAGACACAATCCATAGTGCATAAAAATTAATCAAGTCCTACCATGACTTGCTTTATTCATAATACTTAATGGTCATGTAATAGGAGTTTTTATTCAGCAGTTAAAGTTCATAAGTGCGGGTTTTACATGGAGATAGGTATTATGCTGATGGGTTAATTACACACCTTTTTGCACACCAAAGGAAATGGGTTCTGCAGGTTTTGTAATTAAGGAAGGACTTCTGAGAGAGAATGAACCTAGGGTGAACTGATCTTTCGGAAAATGTTTATTTTTAAATTAGTAACTCTTTGAAAATGTGCAACCCAGGAAATACTTGTGGTAAGAAGTTGTTTATATATAAACAACACGCTCTTTCTCCACCCTCCACCCACAATTTTCTAGTTCTCTTGCTACAAAAGAAATTTTTTTGTTTTATGAACTTAATTATGCTCTAAGTAATTACCAGAGCTCCTTTGCTGTAAGGCTAGCATAAGAGACTTTTCCCCATGGCAAGGACGTCGATTTTAAATTCATTAAGTAAGTCACCTACTGTTGGACCAAAAATGATACAGGTGGATCTCCAAATCGTGATTTCACTGAGCGGAAACCATATAATTTCTGCAACTGAGATTTTGTTTTCATAGGACAAGGATTTTACCTTCCCTCTGTTATTGAAACCAAAATATCATTTACTCTTTCCTGCCCCATCCCACACCCCTGCACATATCCAGCTCCAACCTCCTCCCAGACTCCTTTAACCAGCTGCCCATTCTACACCTCAGGCTGGGTGGTCAGGAATCCTCTTGAGTTGGAAAGTGTAGACGAGTCTCTCAGTGTTTCCTTAGACCTGTTTCTCATGAAGTCTTCCCAGTTTGGGGGATGACAACTCTTCTTTCGGTTGATCATGTCAAAACAACTTGGAGTCTTCACTGACCTTGTCCATTTCTCAGGATGGACCATATTCAGCAACAAGTTCCGTTGGCTCTATTTTTCAAAAGAAGTCCCCGCACCATCTCCCCTGCTGCCCCCTGAGTCCCGGCCACCAGAGTCTCTCCTGCAGCCGATCTCTTTGCTTCTGTAGCTGTCTCCCTACATTTACAACACGGCAGCCAGAAGGGTCCTTTTAAAGCTCAAATCGGTGGATGTCACGCTTGTCCTCATGAACTCCAGTGGCTCCCATTTCACCAAGAAGAAAAGCAAACGTCCTCACAGTGAGCTCCCTGATGCATGACGTCGTCAGCTCCCCATTCCCTTGCCGGCCTTCTGCCCTGCAATCCTCTTCCCCAGCCCCTCTGCTCCAGACTCAGAGCCTTTGCCTTCTCTGTTCCCTCTGCACGGAATGCTCTTGTCCCAGATATCCAGCCGCCTTGCTTCTTTGGACCTTAATTTAAGTGTCACGTGATCACTGAGGTCTTTACTATGGCAACCACCCCCCAGCCCTCTTCTGGGCACTTTCTGGCCTCTTCCCGGCTTTGTTTTTCTGCCGACCACCTGCTATCATCTAACCTGCTATGTATTATCTGGTTCCCTTTTCTAGAAAGGAAGGTATAGGAGGGCAGGGGTCCTTCCTCACTTTGTTCACTACCGAACCCCCAGAAACTAAAACGGTGTCTGACACGCGAGTGGTAGGCACTCAGTGTGACTGTTGAGGAGATAAATGGTCTGTCTCTAAGGTGCCACTCGGTTATAAGCAACTTGAGGGCTGGAGGCTATGTCCCTCAGTGCTGTGGGTTCAGCACAGTGCTTAGCACTAGCGGGGGGTAGTGGACAATTGTTTTGGCCTCCCGAGCATCACTGGTATTTCTTAGAGGGAACAGTTTTACCCAATTCAGTGTGATTCTGGTGAATCTGGCAAACGTTCCCTGCAAGGATGACCGATAGGCGGGTGTCCCTCCTGCTGTGGCCACTAGGACTGCCTGGGAGATGGTGGTGCGACCAGGCTGGGCCAGTCAGAGTCCATCCCCCCCTACACATCTCTGAAGATGAAGACGGGCGTCCCTGACTCCAGACTCAGGTACGGCACTGCCTGTGGTCACCTTCCTTACTACACAGAGGAAACCGGGGGCGGTGTTCCAGACAGCTAGCAGCTGGAGTGGCATGGACGGTGTCAATCAGAATAAAACAATGTAAAAACAGTGACACTCTCCTATGGCCCTGTGCCAGCTGAGTTCCAGCAGCAGAAACCCGCCTATGTATGGTCGTTTATACACCACGGGATGCAGTGTTGGGGTTGGGACAGGGGGAGGGAGACCAAGAGAGGAAATATTTAGTCGGTGGGGAAGGAAACACGTACACGGGACATACATGCCACCCTTTGAGTCCCTGCTCTCTGGGTCCCATCTTCCTCTGTTCTTTAGCATCTTTTATATTCTTAATTGACCCGCTGATTTGAGGCTATGAAGACATCGGTGAAAAATCACCGCTTTTGGAGAGCTGTGGCCAAGCGTTAGTTACCCCTCTCTCTGTTGAGCTGTGATTCTGTATTGGATCCTGAATTCAGCCAAACCAGAAGCCAAGTTTCCCTCTGATCAAAAAATGAGAGAAATAATATAAAATGCATCCAAGTTATTTTCCAGTGACTGGGATCAGCTCTCCCCTTTTTGCATCTTGGATTTTGCTGGACTTGGTGAAACACATTTTGCTTCTGTTCCGGCTCCAAAGAAGGACCGCTCTTCTCCCTAATACCAGTGTGTTTAGAGTTGTAATTTTACTTGCAAAATGACAGAAGGATCATTTAGGCCAAGTATGTGGCATGTCATGTGATTCTTTCTTATAAAGCCATGGTTACGAGTGGTCTAGCCCCTGCTTCTGTCTTGAGCGTCATCTAGCCCAGGCTCTAGCTCACATTCGGAGCTCGAGACATACAAGCCTCCTGCCAAATCCTTGAACGTGGAAACTCGGAAGGCTCTATTCTGCAGTAGGACCTGGATGCATGTTGTCTCCTCTGTCCATTGCCCACCCCCACCCCCACAGTATATTCGTTAGGACTATTTGATTACAAAAGAAGAAAGCCATCTCAAACTGGTACATGCAATGTTTATTGGCTCTCATAATTGGAAGCTGGTAGCATACTGAAGCTTCAGGCATGGCTGGATCCTGGAGCTCAAATGAGGTGATCAGCATATTTCTATTTTTTATTCCCAGTATTGATCTCCATCTCCCCTCCTGGCTTCCTGTGTTGGCCTTGGTCTCAGCTCTCAGTCTTGTTCTAGGCTCCCCCCTTTGTCTTTCTCTTTCATCTCTGTTTGCTTTGATTTCCTTTTCTTTAGGTGGCTCTTTTCCATGTTAATAGCACAAACAGCCACCCATAGCTCTAGGCGCATGTCCTGGCCAATCAGCAGTTCCTTCAGGAAATGTATGTCTCCGAACAGTTCTAATAAATCTTGAGAGGAGCTCTGAGCAGGTGAGCTGACAGGGTGGGAGACCGCGGCTCTCCCAAAGGAAAATCAGGGCGCTGTGCTTGCCGCGTGGCAGTGGATGCCAGGAAACCAGCTCGTTGCGCGTCCGCCTGGAATGGCTCTCACGCGTCTCAGGTCTTCACTCGGTGTCTCGTCCTCGCAGACCTGACCCCTCCCCCCAAGAGGACGTTTCTCTGTGTGTTACCCGTTCTTGTAGCACCTGGGATTTTACGTTTCAGTTTGAGGCTAATGGAGGAAGACGTGGCTCCCAGCTAGGGTGCAAAATACTGGACAACAGGCACCGAATCTGTTTTCCCTCAACGGTGTGTCCCATTTATTAGAAATAAATTCCGTGGCTTACTCTTTCAAAAAGATTTCTTTTTGCTTTCAACTTTATTTTTTGTTAGTTTGCATGCTTTCTTTTTTTAAAAACAGTTTTTCATAGATTTATTTTTATTTATTTTTTTGAAGGGGGAGATAAGTAAGTTTATTTATTTACTTATTTTTTTACTGGTGGTACTGGGGGTTGAACGCAGGACCTCGGGCACGCTAAGCACATGCCCCACCACTGAGCTACACCCCCCTCCCCACCCATGGCTTGTCCTTCATATACACACACACTCACACATGGTCTCCTTTAGTCATTATACCTTTCTTGTCATGCAAGAATTTTTTTCTGAAGCTTAGAGACATTTGCTGGAAGTTGCGAAGTCATCAAGAGCCCTGGGATTACTACAAGATCCAAAAAAAGGGGGGGGAGGGGGAGAAAACAAGAAAAATCAGGGCGATGGCCTGTGCCCATGATTAACTAGTGTTTTCTTTTTTTAACTGTCACATACACAGCATAAGATACATATAAAGGAAATGAAAAGAAAATTCAGGGTCAATAGAAATTTACTATCTCTTTTCTGTTTGTAACCAGGTCCGTACTGATTCCATTTTGCATAAAACTAAAACTAAAAAAAAAAAAAAAAAAAAAAAAGACCAGGGAGACCACAATCCCGGTCATCTGGACTTGGTTCCAGGCCAGTCTGCCTCTGCCTCCAGCCTCTCCGGTTGCCACCAGGCACGTTCAGGGTGGTCCCGCAGGGGACAGGAGGGTGGACCTGTCCTCAGGGAGCTCACAGTTACTCCAAGGGGCACCGGATCTCCAAGAAAGGAAGTGGAGACTCTGGACACAAAGGACATAATGTACCTGTTAGGCTTTAAATGTACCTGAGAGAAAGACAAGGGAAATGTGGGGCCTCTCAGCACTTCAGGCCGGAGCAGGAACAGTCCCTGTGCCGTGAGTCACGTCATAAAGGTCCCAGGACACACGGCACATTCCGAGTGTTGCTCCTGCTCGTGTCTAGTAGTGGGCACAGTAGGCTGTGTCAGGCTCGCGCTGAAATGGTCTTTCTCCACGTTATTTGATATCTTAAAATATCTTAGAAATGAGTATCAGTGATGCTGTTTGCATTGTCACGTGAGCATATTTGGTACCTTAGGTGAGAGGCTCTTAAGAGGTAAGTGGTATGACTAGTGCTAAGAGGTGGGCCGGCAGAGTCAGCCACGAGGGCACGTGCCAACCTTCCAGAATCATCTCCATGCACCCTTGAGTGCGTGACCTAGAAAGCCCCCATGTCCTCATCTGTACAGTCCTGGTGATCATTCCTATCTGGCAGCTTTGGTGTGAGAGTCTGAGAAGTGATCCTTGGCTTGTTTGGCCATGAAACCCAGCGGAATGGTATAGGCAGGCAGGCTCTGGAATCTGAGTGCAGGAGCTCAGATTCCACCTCCATCCTTCCTAGCAGGGTATAGTGTGTTAATTCACTCAACAAATGGGAATGTCGGTTCCTGGTCCTCATGCTGGGGACGCAGCCGCTGAGCATGCAGGCAGGGTCTCCGCTGGTGGAGCGGGAGGGAGATGCGTGGTAAGCCAGGATGCAAATGAACGCAGCCTGTTGCGAGATGCTGTGTGCGATGGAAACGTGGGAGCGGGGGAGGGGGTGGAGTGTGGAGGGCAGAGCGGCAGGCAGGGTGCCCTGTACACCGCACGAATCAGGAAAGGCCACTGTTTTGCAATGTTTGGAGGGAGGGAGCATGTGAACCACGCAGAGTCAGGAAGAGCACATCTACCCCGGAGGGAACAGAAACTCTGAGCCCTGCGGCAGAGCCTACGGGGAGCCCAGGAAGAGCAAGGCGGCCGTGTGGCCCCAGGAGAGGGCAGGCCAGGGGCAGTTTCCTCCCCCGAAGGTGAAGCTGATTTAGCACCACCTCCTCGGGGATGACCGAGCTGGACTGTGGGAAGCAGTGGGATTTGTTAACAAGAATTACGATTGTGCCTTACGCGTGATATATGTCACTGCCATGATGACTCTGTTGAGTGTTTTGCTGTAAAATTCCTTGCTGACCCTGCCCTGGAGTCCCATGCCTCTCAAACTCTAGCTCTTCTTCCTCTGCTTCGAGCAGCTTCTCCCTCCTCCTTCAGAGCTGGCATTACTCTTACACATACTTGGCGTTTCGATTAAACATTGTGTGTTCCCAAAAGCCTCCTTGATTGTCCCCGGTGGAGCTGGGTGGTCTTCCTGTGACGTCCTGCACTTCCCTTCTCTTTAGCACTCAGTGCTTCACAGGACAAAGCAGTGTTTAAGAACTCTTCCCAGTGAGCCGTGGGGTACCGTGGGCCAACACTGTGTCTGTCTTGTTCCCAGTCGGTCTCCAGTGTTGAGTTCCGGCAGGTCATTGAATGCATTTAGTGCATATTTGTGGGTGGATGGATGGATGGATGGTTGAAAGTGTGCATGCTAGTGAAATTTGCTCCTAACACGGCATGTTACAAGGCAGGGTGCGATTGGACAATATTGTAAGAGTGGTGAAGTATGCAATGCCACACAGACTTGTTCACTCTGAGACCAGAGATCTCATCAAGAAAAGTCCCCAAGGGGGAAAATGTTACGAGATTTTTAGAACCTTAAAATTGGAAAGAACCCTTTTTGTCATTTAGTTAAATGTCCTCAATTAAGAGAAAGAGAAAGGGGAGGACCAAAGAAATGAAGTTACTTGCCAAAGTCACCCATTCGTTATGGTCAGGGCTGGGCCTGGGAACCTGGCATTCAGGTTTCCTAGCGTTTGACTCAGAGTGTGTGTTGGGCACTCACTGCCTACTTCGAGGATCCCAGGATCCTGACACTGAAATGCTGTAAACAGTTGTACAAAGAGAAAACTCATGCTGGGTGGGGGTGGGAGGGACATGCATTTTGTGGGGAGGAAATCACCACCTTCATGTGATAGGTCCTAAACCCTTCAGCATTTATTTGAATACTTCTGAAAGTATTTTAATTTCTGGATCAGACAGACAATGAATGCTCCGACCTGCTTGGCATATTTTCCCTCACGCCCATCCGTGGAATTCAAAAGTAGCAAGCTCAATTTGAAAGTAAATTATTGGTAAACATTTGAAAGTGAGAAACAAATCCTTCCCGGAACGCTTAGCTCTTCCCTTCAATACACTCTTGAAAATTGCTGAGACTCCATTCCGTGAGAATGCTTGAATCTCTCCCTAAATCATAACACGGGTAAACTTACTGAAATATTTTTACAATTTTATTAGAGGTTTTAATTCAGTGCTTTATCTATCTCTGTTAGACTGCAAAATAGCTTTAAATATTCAAGTGGTAATTAATGAATCTTTTATGTTGCAAATCAAACATTTTCATCTGTGCGCTGGTGGAGTGGCGGTGAGAAAGGATTCAAAGAGTAATTGTTTCTCGATTCCACACTGTTGACTAGCGAGTACCTGCATTTGCAGTCGTCACCTAGGGGGCCTAAAGCTTAGCATGGATGGTCTGCTGTCTTTCTGGAGGTCAGGATTTCTGACGTGTTTCTTGCCAGAGACATTCCCGACTAGATGGAAAGTCTTTCAATGTGGAATTTTTGCTTGAGTGCAAAATAATAAAAAGCATGTGTATGTTAGAAAAAAAAAGGGATCAGCTTAATGGCAAATGAGCATTGGCTTACATTAATATTCTGTTACAGTAAAAACTTCTATTTAATAAATTTTCTCCAGACTCCCCCCCACTCCAGAATCTAATGTATTTTTCTAAGTGGCATGCCAGCTGAAAGTATACGTTATACATTTGATTTATGTTAAGTCAATAACATGCAGAAGCCATTTAAAATTGTATTTTGAGTGGAGAAATATCAATTCGAGGAGACCCGTATAGTCCCCTAGATTGAGAAGGGAGAAGTGTTAGCTTTTCAGAGGCTGAAATGCCTTTTAAATATTACTCTATTTAGAAGATGTTTTTCAAATGTGCTGCGTTTTGTCGAGTGGCAAGAAAAGTACGCCCGGAATCCTGCAGTTTAGTTTAGAATCGAAAATTAAGCCGGTATTAAAGACTTCATGGAGCAAAATAGTCTTCCTCTCTCTTTCTGTCACTACGAAATGAGCCAGTGAGAGCAGCTCTCGAGAAAGCTCACGAAAGATTGACAAATTCGTCATGGGAAGCCACCCTGTGTTCTTCTAGGGCCTTAATTAATACTGGACTTGGTGACATCCATGTATCAGAGCAGTAAGCTAAACAGGAAACAATTTATGTCACCCAAAGCTTTTTAACAAATCGATGCAACTATTTGTAATTACTTGTTTCACAAGATTAAAAGTGCTAAGGCCTGATCTCCGCTCACGGATTTGTGGTCAACCTGACCTGTGCTTCCGTTGTTTAAAAAAAAAAAAAAAGAGCGAGTGAGAGAATTGGTGATCCGCAGTGACTTCCATCAAGTAATCCATATTGCTAATATTTCTGGAATTTTAATGTAGTTACAATTTATAGCCGATCAAATGTGGTTACCTAAATTGCTGTTGCTAGTAGACAGTTTAACTGTCTTTATTAATTACAGTATAATTTAATGTTTGAGTACCAGCACTTGTGTTGGTCATTTTTACAGCCAGAGCAGTTATCTGCCTTATGACGAACCATTTTAGCATTTTCAATGGAAATTTGCTAATATGATGAGTGATAAAAATGTCACATGCTGGTAAATAATGATTATTGCTTTGGCTGAAATTAATTCTTGAAAGGCCGGTTACCTTCAAATTAACATTATAACTTGAAGCTTGTCTTTTTTTTCCCCTCCCTATATTCTTAGTATAAGCCAAAAAAAAAAAAAAAAGCCCGTTGATCATATCAAATGGATATACATATTATATATATGCATTTTTTTATATACTAAGCATGGAATGTCATTTTACAATCAGGGTGGGAATAAGATGACATTGGTTTTGTTTTTTAAAAAAATAAAATGCTGTTTAAAAATAAATACAAGTGGGTTATATCTAGAGTGATGGCTTTCTAATCCAAATATTGTCCCACAGTTACACCAGTGTTTTTGTATGTAATTTAATTTCCCTCCAGTGTGAATTCTGTCTTAAACCTTTCATCCATCAGTCCGTTTCTTAAATGAAGGTTTGAGACCCAACTTCACTTGATTCAAATAAAGAATATTTTTATTTAACTCAACTACAGTAGAGAGGAAAGAAAAAAAATCGTGATCGCTACCCTACGCAGAAATATGCAATTGCATTAAAGAAGGCAAATCTAGTAAGTTAAGAAAGACTAATTGTACTCTGTTGTGATGCTTTTCTGGGGGAAGGAAGAGGTTGTTACCATCCTGCAGCTGGTTGTGTTGGTGTGGAACTGGTCTTCCTCAGAGTTTAGGCTCTTTACATAAAGGCTGCAGTTTAAAAGAAGAGCCTGCAGTTGGGGTTTACCGTCTTGTTTGTCTGAGTGACAAGCCCTAAAACGAACGTGTGAAAGAGTGTGTCCCTGCCCTAGAACAATTTGTGAAATACAATTAAAAATGGAGTATGCATCAGCCAGCAAATCTTGACTAATGCATTGTCGTACTTGCTCTGGGTCCCTCGGTTTACTCAAATATGTGTACATATTTAATTTTACCAGTTGCAATGCTGTAAGCAGTATTTGTGTTTAAGCATGATATTTAAAGGCATTTCAATTAACCCTAATATATTCTTAGTAGCTAGATAAGAATAAAGGGTTCAAATGTTTTACTAATTATCAGACTAGAGGGCTTTTCAGTGGTGGCATAACTGTTAATGAAAAGTGGATATTACTTTGCAACATTAACAGCTAAACGTATATGGAAAAAAAATTCCCCCCCCCCAATACGGCTTTTCAAAACAATGCTGGGAAAGAACCTTTACCCATTCCTCAGCATCAGCTGGTCTTTGCCGAATAAAAACTGCAAGGTTAATTTTCAAGTCATCTCTTGGCTTGTGTTATGTGCTCTGAATTACATACGTTAACAGTTACATAGTTACCGCGGTTCGGCCACTTGAAAGCGCTGCTTCCAATATTCCAATTGAATTTTGTAGTCAGAAAGGATGCCCAAAGTAATTAATCCTTAGAACACATACAACAGAATAATATTAAACAGAAAGAGCAAATTTTTCTAGAGGTATGCAATTTTTTAAGACCTCAAAAATCAGGATGATTTTTCTGGAAATATTTAGTGACGGGAGCTTTCCTGTTTTCTGCACGGAAGGCAGTTATCTACCATCCTTTTTGATAGAATATTTTTATAAAATCATTTGTTCTAATCTCAGCGTTTATCATTATATGCAAAAGATTTCTTGATGAGAATATTATAGACGGTGCATGTTTTTGACATTAGCATTTTATTTGGATGACTAATCTTGCAGATGTGAAATTTTAATGAATTATTCATGAACTTGCTTTCCTCTGAAATTTCAGTTTGCTCTTAATGCTAGTTATTCAATATTTTGTTTTTTTTTCCCCCCTCCCTGTAAAATTTGATGAAGGAAAATAAGACTGTGCTTCCCGGAGAGAAAAGGTAGCCTCTCTCACATTTTTTCCCCCCAATTCTCTAAGTGGAGACTTTTCACTTTGAAATCCTGAGGGATACGCACGTCGGCCCTCCGTGATGATGAAAGCTTTTAGTTAAGATTGATTTTAATTCTGTGTTGGAAGCAGCTGGTGCTAAACCCAAGGCATATGCCGAACATACACTCTCAGCGGTCAGGAGGGGAAAGAAACTTAGGCTGTGGCGACTTTTACTACCAGTGTGAACAACCAGCGCTTTTATTGCATTTGAGAATGCTATCATGTCAGTAATTAGTACTGACTACACAACAAATTTTTTTTTTATTGTCTGTATCCACAGACACGGAATGATGGAATTACAGTTGATGTCAAGGAATGAGTTTCTTTTATGCCTTATTGAAACAAAACAAAAGTAAAAAAAAGAAATCTTGTTACTGGCAGCACATATCCACGAAGCACCACGCTCACAGTCTGGGGTGTACCAGCTCTCTCCCGGCTTCTGGGTGGCCGAGACCGACCTGCACCCCGCAACATGCCTTTGGAATTGGTAAGTCTCATTCTCAGGATAAAAAAGCGAAACTGACTCTCAGAAACATCCAAAATGTCAAGAGGGTCTACCATTAGCCAAAAGGTACCCCAAAGATGCAAAATCCTTCTAAGTATGTTCTTCTTGCGCTTGGAAACAGACTCGAGCTGGAATGTGGAAAGGAGAGGAAATATTTTTGCAACTCTTTTTTCTTTTTCCATCATAAAATAGCTAGTGATTTACATCATATTTTGGGTCAAGAATCCAAGGTGTCTTCTAGGTCGTATGGAATGCTGGGAATCAGGTCAGAGCGGTCCGAAGGTGGCAGGGTTGGCGGTCACTCTTCCCGTGCGTAAGCCTTGATGTTTCCTGTCACTGCTGGTTCAGCGTACGCAGCGGTAACTTGTCTGACAAGGACACTCTAGAGACAAGTAGGATGGGTCCTCATTCCTGACAGTGCGTTTGCCTGATACAAGGGACTGTCTCCCTAGTGTATGCTTTTGTTTGGGGAAAAAAAAAAGTAACAAATTGTCTGTACATCTTGGCACCTTGTAAAGTTTTCTTTTTTTTTTTATACAAAAAGTTCCATAGCTTTGACACTCCCCATTAGTAATCACTACTTCACTGATAAACTTTGAAAGTGTGACCCTGGAATTTCATCATGCAAAATATTTACTGCAGCAGGAGAAAACATTTTTTAAAACAACAGTTTTTTTTTCCTCTTTTCAAATGTATGAACTTGTTTAAGATAGCCAAGGAAGGCAGTGGCAGGATAAACGCAAGGGATAGGAATGTATCAAAAAACAAATTAACACACACGCGCACGCACACACACCAAAAGAAAAAAAAAAACCTGTACAAGATGCTCTGATCAATGAAAACAAGAAAAAAAAATCTGTCAACTATGTTACAATTTAAAAGGCAAAAAAAAAAAAAAAAAGTTTGGGAGTTCCTTCCTCCCTCCCACATGTCAGGAAATGTCATCCAATATTCTTAAAGCAAGAATAACTAAATAAAATACATGTGCAGCATACTCTGCAATTCCATTACATACAGTAGTTTTTTTCCAAAGCTTTTTTTTTTTAAGTATCGTTAATATAAAGCAGTTGCACAAAAAGCAAAGGTGTTTTGACAAACAGGTGTATGCATTTATTCCTTTTTAGGAACAATACCTAAAAAAAGAACTGCCCTCTGCCCTCCCCCAAAAAAGACAAAGATTCACACAGACACCTCGGGATATATGTACAACATAATAAAGCCCATCCTAAAGAAGAGACTGGAATGCCCCCAAGGGATACAGAATCAGAATTGTAAAAATCAGAGTGAAGTTTGCTTGCGGTAAAGCCTGAGAATTTTTTTTTTTAAGTTGGTTCTTCTGCAAGGCTGTGATACCTGCAAAGATAGGTGAAATCTAATTTTTCTTTTTTTTTTCTTTTTGCTACAGTCTTTAGACTAAGCATGCAAGACATACGACTAAGTGCAACTGAGTGAAATGTATTTTTTTTTAATTTTAATCATTCCCTAAAGGTTTGAACTGAGGTATGCGTACTAACAGTTTCTCATGCTGTTAACTTTACTCATGTCTAGCTACACATGCTGAGAATGAACTAATCTACCAGATTTTTATCCTCTTTTGAATACCAAACTAACCAGCAACCACTCAGTTTAGAAGCACAGGGCCCCCTTCCCATGACCCTGTCTGGCTACTGCCTGCACATCATGAAGCTGCCTGGAAAAGTGAAAGAAAAAAAAAAAAAAAAAGTAAGTCTCGAGTGACCACAGACTGCCCTTTATATAGAAAGCAGAGAGAAGCTTCAAAGGTAACTGCCAAAGAAGGTTTTGTACCAAGCTCGAGAGTGGACGGGAGTGTTACTTTTTTTTTTTTTAAATAAGAAATGCCGACCCAAGCCTAATCTGAAAAAAATCTTTTAAAAAGTAGGGTAAAAAGGAAACATGTTTAAAAAACAGAAACACAGAGGATCTATGCCAGGGTGAACCCAAATTAACGCAGTGATCACAGCACAGTCCTTAAACAGAAGTGGCATCCAATCCGGCTTTAGAAAAGAAATGTCTTGTAGAAGGACTA
The DNA here is from genome assembly GCF_048564905.1 of Vicugna pacos. Lineage (NCBI taxonomy): Eukaryota > Metazoa > Chordata > Mammalia > Artiodactyla > Camelidae > Vicugna > Vicugna pacos. The sequence continues at coordinate 38,555,953 of NC_133003.1, forward strand.
GTATGTGGTCTAGGTCAACTGCGGAAGCTTTAGCTGCTCTCCCTGAACTTGACCTTCACTGTCTCCTTCACTGGACACCCCCTAGGTTTCAGCGCCACACACTGGTTTTTCTCTGAGATGGTACTCCTTCGTTCGCTCCCTTAATACTGTGTCCTGTTTCTGTCTTCAGTAGCCCCGTAATTTCTCTTTACAAGTTTTGGTCTCTGTAGAGGTACAGAAGGAAAACAAGAAAAAGAAAAAGAAAACAATAACAACTAAAAAAAAAAAGTAACAACTTTGGTTCCATTACCTACTTGGTCTTCTAAATGTAGTCTATGGTGAGAGAAGCAGTTTTCTTATGTTAGCAATAGCCTATTTCTCATCAATTGCCTCTAAATTCTTTCGCCTCCTTTGATCAACAATAAGAGGATATTTGGCTTCATCAGATAAAGCATAAAACAGAGAACATAATTTACCTTTGTGTAATATCTTTGGTAATTTTAGGAAGAAAAAAAGGTACAAAGCATATAAATTAAGCTCCAGAGGCTCTCCAACTAAAACAAAAGCTACAGCCCTAGATAAATAAGCGAGTGACAGGGAAGAGGGTGCAGAGTGGAGGCGTCAGGGGCTCAAAGGACTGAGGCTGTACTGAGCCCTGACCGCCGCGCTCTACACACCGTGCTTGTTTCCCCAGAAAGCCCAGGGCTGGGATGTGCCCCCCGAAGTCTTCTGCTGTTGGTCTGTGATCCTGGGTTGGTGGGGTAATATTGCATAACGCACTGACCCGCTGTACCAAATTTGCACATTGGAAATTAACACTGTAGCATTAGCTGAACCCGGTCCTCATTAACTCTCATCACAAGTTCAATCCGAAATCTAATTTGCATTCAAACAGATTAATGCCACCAAGCAGGTCTGAATGGATGTTTCAATTCAGTGCCACCACCGCTTTTCAGCAAAGTTGCTCAGGGAAGCCAGCTTTTGGGTCATTTTGCAAACAAAGCAACCCTTGCTGGTTTTAAGGACCGAGAGGGCCTGAGGCCCATCTCAACTCGGTTACTGCAAGGAGAGCCCCCCAGGGCCACACCGCCAGTTTAACTACTGTGAGATTTTGGGGGGGGGGCGGGGGCTTGCTGCACGTTTCCTGTGCTGGTAAACGCTGTGGTGTTTGTTAAGGATGATGGTAGTTTCCAAAAAAAAAAAAAAAGAAAAAAAAAAAGAAAATCTGTTTACAACCCCCTTCCCACCTTCCAATACTGCTTCGTGGAATGAATCTGTCTTGTTCCTAAAGTGTCTCTTTTTTTTCTGTCATTCATTCTCTTTCTGGCAGGACTTTGCGTCTGGGTGAGAGAACCTTCATGTGTAGAGTGCAGCATTTGGGACCTTTTTTGAAAAAGACCAAAACGGAATGTTTTCTGACTTTCGAGAAAACAGTGGTGATGTCTGAAGGGAAAATGGAATGAGTGACAGAAAACTACGAACGAGAAATGACATTCAGCTTTGTATAATAAAAACACCTATTAACATTCATCACAAGGTACAGAAAACTTTTAAGCCTCCAAGAGGCCATGGGCCCAAATGGAGGCCTGAGGTCAGAACTTAAAATGGTATAGTAGAAGCCAAAAAAAAAAAAAAAAAAAAAAGCAATACATTAAAAAGTTTGGGATAATTATTTTTAACCCCTCCCCCCAATACACACACAAAGGCCTTCCCCATCCCAACTGGAAGCAAAAAAAAAAAAAAAAAAGGAGGAAAGGCAGTGATAATCAGCATGCAGTACTGTGCAAACAGGTCGTCCCCTGGAATCCTTGAATTCTGGGCAGAGGCTTGGTCTGCAGCTTAGGTGCGCATGCTCAGTTGGGCGTCCTCAGTGTCCAGCGTCGGCAGGACTGCAGTTCAGAGTCTGCTGCTAAAAGTGAATCAGTTTAGCAAATTTACAACACTGATGTTGACTGTTAAAGAGGAAAATCCCAAGTACCAAACGAGTCCGTCCAATGCACAGAGTACAAATTCCTTTTTTCAACAAAAAGTAGAAAAATCAAAAATACTCCCAAATGGGATTCCTGATGGCACTAAGAGTTAACACATTTCAGAGTTGTCAAAATGTAGTGAAAAATCCTCCAGACTGTACAACAAATGGAGAACGATTTCACTGCGAACTTTTGACGTGTTTTTGTTTTGTTTTGTGTGTGTGTATGTGTGTGTGTGTTTTTTTTTTTCCCCCAATCTTCACTCTTGGGGTCGGCCTGCCCAGACGTTCACTCCATGTCCTCGTTTACCGGTTCGTCTTCATAATCTCTGTCGTGGTCAAAATCTGGACTGTGGTTGGCTGTTGTCACTAAGGAGAGCGGCCCTTCAGCTTCCTCTGGATCGAGGGGCTCTTCTTTGACATGGACAGGATGCCTGGAAAAAGAAGAGGAGGTTCGCTGAGGGGACGTCTCAACCCAAGGTGAGTCTGGTGTTCTGGGCAACACAGAAGCCACCGTCTAGGGCTGCCACGTGGAACACAGCCACCAGTAACCACAGGTGACCACTAAAGTGAATGCAAACAATTTAAAATGCAGTTCCTCACTGGCACTGGCCACATTTCAAACGCTCAAGGGCCACACGTGTGGGCTGATGGCTGCCATGCTGGACAGCAGGGAAAGAGAAATTTGCACTATCGTGCAAGTGCTTTGGACAGAAGCAGGAGTGGGCCTGTCCTCCCCAGCGGTGTTTCTGACCCTCCAACGTGCACTTCAGTTACTTGAATTCAAGTTAAAAGACAGCCTGTGACTCAGCAGGTCTGGGATTGGGACCCGAGACTCTGTGTCTGTCACAGGCGCCCCAGCGATGCTGCTGGTCCGGGGACCAGACTTTGAGTACCAGGTAACAGGCCCCACAGAGGCCTCCTGGGTGGATGAATATAAATCTTCAAGTAATTACGGGAACTAAGGATGTGTAATACAAGGGTGGTTTGGGGGGACCTCTGTGCAGGAGGCTGGGCTAATCATGGCGTGCTGTGTGTTGTGTGTTGCTAGTTAACATGCAGAACCTGGGAAAGAACTCTCCGGAGACCGACCCCAAGCGAGGGTCTGTCATTAATCAACTTCAAGCAAACACAGCAAAGAGACACCATGATACATGCTTGAAACTCCAAATTAATGCATATTTTTACAAACTGTCAATAAGGCAAGAAAAGCCCTGCCAGGAAACACAAACGGAGAGGAAAAGGCTCGCTCAACACAACAATATGACAAGAAAGCAGAGCCCCAATCAGAATAATGACGCTGTCAGCTGTAAACAAGGCAAAACATGAGGCCGGGCTGGTAGCGGCCACCGGGACACACGGGGCTTCGATGCAATCTGCCAACTTTCCCATTATGGACCGGCGCGCGCGGTGCACCCGGAGGGGCCGCGGGGGAGGGAGGGGTAACCCGCAAAGAAACCGCTCTGATAACAATTGAGAAATGTTGTTCGTAAATCATATTTACAACCGATCCTTTGCAAATACAAATTACTTTCGGTTGCAGGGCTTTTGATATGTAAAAGAACCATTCAAGTTAGGGGGAAAAAAACTGGTCCCGTTGCTGGGACAGGCTGCAGAAGGGAGGATTTTTTTAAAATTGACATTATCAAATATTAGTTACAAGAGGTGGTGCCAGGGATGGCTGCTTTGTGAATAATTGATGATGTATGCAAACCCCAAAGGCCACTGGAACCCTTTAAAAACAGAGGAGTGCTTTTGGACTGCCCTTGACGCCTGAACCTTCAGAAAGCCGTGACTCAAAATCACACAGCCTGGAGAGCATTTGAGGGCAAGATGTCAGGATGTATAGCTCTTAAAAAATAGCGCCCGTATTCTTAAAAAATATTTGCAGAACGAAATACACTGAAGTTGTATGTGAGTACATTTTACTAGTTTGGTTCCATCTATTTTTAGTTCTTTAATGGCCCCATTTATCTGTGTTTCAACAGTAAGACCCAGGACCGGCTGCGTACTTTGGAGAGCCCAGTGCAATGTGAACATGCCTTAAAAAATTCGTTCAGAGTTTCAAGACGGGCACAGCCGAGCATTGCAGCCTCTCAGCACGGGCTCCTGTGTGACTCTGTCCACCACACGCCTGGGAAGGCAGCGCTGGTAGGATCCCCTGTATTCTTTTGGGAAGAGTTAGGTGTATTGATTTTATTCCTTAAACAATCACCCAAAACCCTAAGTAAGGTAGGATTTTTTTGTTTTATTTAGTCTGTCCTCTCCCACTTGGGGCCATATTTTTCCATATTATAAACATGACGGGAATATGGAGATTTTGCTCCCTGTACAGTTTTAATTTTTCCGGCTACATCAGATTTCAGTGTTAGTAGTGGGCATGTTGTGACTGTCTTCTTGTGGCCCCCTTCCCCTGGTTTTTTGTACATAATACAATGAGCCCTTTTATCCGTTAATTGTCCTACTTGTGTTGACCTGCCTCCTTAGGGTAAATTTCTAAGCATGAAATTGGTGGAGCAAAGGCTCAAACATCTTACAGATCTTAAGATTTATTGCGATACTAATTTCCAAAGGAGAGCTGTCAACTTAGACTCAACCTCATGAGCACCAAGCGTTGCTTTTTAGAAACACCGTGTTGCTCAGCAGGTGCAGGGTAAGCTCAGGTCACCTGGAGCTGTGTTTCTTGGACTACTGACCATGGTGAACACGGCTTTTATGTTTTGGTTTCTTAGTTTCACTGTTGAGAACTGTTACTTCCTAAAGTATCTCTTCTTCTTCACCGACAACATGGGGTCTAGTAACAATTGGATAGGAGTGTTTCTGTGTGACATTTAGCCTGGACTGAGATCCAGAGGTGTTTCCCTGATCAACAGTGTTCCTGTTTTCCTTTTTTAAAACTATCAGTGGTATTGATCTTCTCGGGTTTACAAACCTGAATCTGATGACCAAGATGGTATGAGGCTACGAGTGGGAGGGGTGGTGGGACCTAGAAGGAACTGAAGAGTCTTAATCAAGTTCTTGCTTTAATAATTTTAGACTCTGACGAATGTTTTGCTAGGCCAACATGCAAACCACCACCCTACACCCCAAATCAGATACATTTAAACCCCCCTGCAAAGTACAGCTCACATTTAGAGGATATTTGGTTTTCCCTTGAAATTTGCAACCAAACTTCAATAACATTACTTTCCGTCCCAAAGGCACAGGTGTCGACCAGCCCGTGCGTGCTGGCCCAACCCCAGTCAGTGCCTGCTGCCCAGCAGGGGTGAACTGCCCGGATCTCCTGCGTGACAACCTGACACTTCAGCCAGGTTGGACATTAAGGCTTCTTAAAACTCCAGAGAAAAGAAATCCAGCTTCACGGCATTACATGACACCCGCAGATCCCTGTGTGAGACGAACGCAGTCACACAGAAGCGTGCAGCGCTTCGGAGAATGGGTTTCCGTGCGAGATCCACCTCAGGTGAGCTGCAAACCGCCGAAGGCACTGTGCTTTGTGGGCGCCCAGTGTCTCCTAGGACATGGAGCCACGAGGCACCTGCACGGCAGCCCTGGCCACCCCCCTCCCACCGCCTACCTCTGAAAGGGCTACGGGTGGGTAACTGCAACAGCCCACGCTCTCCTCCCTGCGTCGGAGTGCTTCTTTTCTTTAGCCACTCTGGGAACGTAAGAGTTGCTAACTGAAGCTGGCTGGGGTTTAAAGGCGTTGTGCTCTGAGGGTGTGTGCACAGCGTGGAGTATTTTGCTTTGTAGCTCCTTCAGCTCCTATCCGGAGAAAAGTGCAATGCCCCAAAGCCATAATTATGGGACTTTGTAGTGCTTCGAGAGAGAAAATCGGTGTAGTGGGATCTGAGTGTTGCAGAACGGGGAAGCGGGGACAGTCCGACTGCAACATGGGACGGCAGCCGGGCAGCCTCACTAACGGGGGGTCCTCTAAGCCTTGCTGTAAACCTGCCGGCTGCATTTATTCCAAAAGAGTCGAACAGTTAAAGAATTTGCATCACAGCGGGGCAGTGCACACTGGACAAGAATGAAAACATGTCATCATACAATTCGTTTAATGGAAATGTGAGGTCAAAAAGTAACGGTCTCTAACACGGAGAGGAGGCACAGAGAGTGTGCTGTGGACATAGAATTATTGTTAGCCAACTGTATAAACCTGAGATTTGAGCCACAAACAGTATGCTTTTGGACATTTGGATGCAGAGTCTCTTAAAAAAAAACCTGGTAAAACGTTTTATTAAAAAATTATTCTGACTGCTGTAGAGTAAGGTTTCTAGTAGTACTAGGGTCAACTCAAAGTTTTAAATAAGTGAACCTGGTAGTAGCTGGACCTCATATAGCGACATTAGCATCGCTCTAAGCTGCTGTCCGAGATTTCTATTCAGAGATAGTTCTTTTTCTTTTTTCTGCTGATCCTTTGTTACTACATCACAGGCACATACATCAGCTAAACCTCGGAGCTGCATAGAGACCATGAGGAGGCGGCGCTCTGCCACTCAGTAACTCCAGGTCCAGGTATTCCTGCTCTAGTGAGTATTTCTTGAAGTAGCTTATGTACCAATTTACATTCACTCTGAACTGCCTTACTGTCTTCATAAGCACTCTCGCCGTGACCGTGACTTAATGATCACGAGTGCGATGGTCAAGTCAGCAACACCAGGTCGCTTGAGGGATGATGTGTGGCAGGTGCTGCGTGAAAGACAAACCCAGTCTTCAAATGTTGGGGAGTAAATGCTGAGATGGCTGATACCAGTTTAAAACGATTATTTTCATCTGTAAAGATGCTCTTCGAAGGACTTTGGGCATGAAAATCAAACGGTAAATAAGCAAATTTCAGATTCCTCCAACCCCCCCAATTATCCTCACTGGCAGACAGCGTGTCTCCTCTGTTGTCAGATGCCACTTCCTTCTGTTTGCTGATTACTACAGGTCAGGGTTTCCAGGCACTGGCTCCAAGGGAGAGGCTGTCACTCGGTAAGCATCTCCTGCAAATCCTGTCTGGGATAATGTGGTTCCTTTTCTCTTTTCAACTCTTCCTGGGAGAGAGGGGACTTAGAGTCACCCCGCCTCCCGGCCCCCGCCCACCCGCAGGGGCATCGTGCATGGCCTGGCCTGGCCTGTGCGTGTCCTGGTGCCACTTCCTGTTCCGCACGGACCACTGCCACCCATCACTCGGTTTGGTCCTATGCACGCTCATTATAGTGCTGTCTGCTGCTATAATGCTCCTATTCATTTTCCTTCTGATATTTTAAGAGCAATCTATAAATCATGCCGCCTTTCGTTCATGTCATCATTAACACTTGGTAATAACGCTCTGGTGGCGTGTTCGTGACTCCGCTTATCACAGCAGCGAGTAAATCCGCATCCTTTCCCTCCCTGCTCAGGTGCAGCACGCCCACAAGGTGGACCCGCGGTGACCCTGGTCCCCGAGACACAGACCACTTTTAGGAGGAAAGCTGGTGTGGCCAGAGATGACGAGGAAGGAGAAAGGAGGCAGCCCACGTGTCACCCATTTCATGGCTGTGTGCGCGCGGAGGGCTGCATGAAAGGCCTGCGGCTTCTATGGGAAAGTCAGTAAATGGTCCTTTTATGTGCGAAGCCAGCTAAAAACTTCCAGAAGCACCCACCTCCACCTGGGCTCTGGGAAAGCAGCAATTATGAGATGGGGTGAGAAGCAGCCGTGGCAGGGCTGGCGTGGCCACGAGGTGGGGACCGGGGGGACCCAGTACTCACGCGGCTTGCAGCGGCGATCGGCCCGGGCTGCTGTCGCTCTCGTTGCTGTTGGTGTGCTCCATCGCCCCGTTCAGCTCTTCCCGCATCGCGCTGGCCAGCGTGCCCAGACTGGGGTTCCCCATGGAGGCCGTAGTGTAGAGAGGTATACTGTTCTCAGCCATCGAAGCCTGCCACCAACCGAGAGGACAGTGATGAAGACGCGGGGGGCACAGACGCAGGGCAGCTACTCTTTCTGGCTGCAGCCAGTCACCGCCGGTCTAAGTTCATTCTAGCAGGCTGGGCAAATGTAAGGGTCTAAGAGGTGGAGGGACACAGGCACCCGTGGGGAGGGAGGCGGGACTGAATTAGAGTCGAGTCGAGTCACATGGTATAGACAAGGCTATCTTGTAATGAGGTTTCTGTCTGCTGCCTCTTTTCAGGAGGAACTGAGTATTTCCAGATCACGGGGACATATAATGGAATTTTCATTCCTTTATCCACTTGGATGACTCCAGTATTGGATATTCAAGATTTGATCAGATTATTCTGGCTGTGGAGCTCACACGTATGAGGACTTCCATAACATTTATGTCTTAGAGTCTTCATAGGTAAGGAAGACGCAATAGAAGTGGGATCAGGTTTCGGCTCCCCCCACTGCTGCTGCGCTGGTGAGTTAGAATCTTTGTAGCCTCTAATCTTCCAGGCTTCTGACCAACTGACTGAAGGGGAAAAAGGAAGCTGTAAATCATATTTTGGGCTCAGGTGACAGAGCGGCTCCAAGGGAGTGTCAGCATGGGAATGGCAGCAAAAGAAATGGTGACGTCTATACGGTTGGATCTCTCCTCTCTTCAGTCGAACCTACAACCTCCTGCACGCTAGCCCTACACTCTGCCCCTGAGCTGCAGCCTCTCTCTAGCTCCCTTACTTTCCCACCCTCAGCTTTCTTTCCCCCAGCCCAGGGAGTGTGCTGGGTTCCAGGTTCCTCAGAATACAGTGCATTTATGCAGAGTCCTACATACCCTTCTCCGTTGCTATGTATGCTTATGAAATTTCCCAAACGGTCTGAATTAACTTAGGAGTCTGCTTTCCCCACCAGACTTCTCTGGACTTGATAGACGCTGAACCACTCTTAGGCTCAAGGGTTGCAACTCATTCTTCCTTTTGCTGGGACAACTTCGGAGTGTTTTGAAAAGCAGGCAATGAGTTAACATGTGAACAGTTTCATGTATTATTACATGCCCAACTGAAGTTGGAGCCAATTTCTGAAACCATAATTTGAGCTTAGAAGAGCCACACTTCCAAATTCATGGATCTCCTTGAGCCACATCTGAGTTACACTAAATGAAGGACATCCTTGAAATGAAGTTTTTTTTTTTTTAAAGACTTCACTTTTATGAGGCTAGTCAAGGGGGACGAGGTGACATAGTGTTTTATGGTCAGTCGTACCTCTGCGTCCATGGGCTGACCGACCACCTCACGACCTGAGAAGTAGCTGTTCCACTCCACGTGGCATTACGGCAAGGCCCAAAGTGGCCAGAATTCTGCCCTCACCAAACTGTCTTCCATCGCTGACCATTGTGACTAAGGGAAAGGAGGAATGAGTTGCAACCCTTGCTCCTAAGAGAGAATCAGCATCTGTCAAGTCCAGAGAAGTCTGGTGGGGAAAGCAGACTCCCAAGTTAATTCAGACCATTTGGGAAATTTCATAAGCATACATAGCAATGTAGAAAAGGTATGCAGGACTCTACATTACTGTAAAAATGAAATTTGATTTTTTCTGAGGAACCTGGAACCCAGCACACTCCCTGGGCTGGGGGAAAGAAAGCTGAGTGTGGGAAAGTAAGGGAGCTAGAGCAAGGCTGCAGCTCAGGGGCAGAGCGGAAATCTAGCACGCAGAAGGTCCTAGGCTGGATTCTGGAGCCAGCACACCTTGCCCGCTGCACCTGTCCGTGGACCCGTGGACCCTCCGTGCCACCAGAGCCACTCTCCTTGGCACACACGCCCTGTACTTTCCTTCTACATTGAGAGAAAGGTTCCCCGATGGCTTTTACGATTTCGGCTTCACATTTAGCAACGACACATTTAGACTCTCCACTGGTATCCGTGTCCTCCTAAACTATCATTTGAGAGTAATACAAATACAGTGATTCTGGGCAAAGTGTAATGGACCATAACTTCTAAAAAATGTCATAATCACCCCATGAAAACCAAAATCCACAAAAAAACAAAACTAGGTGTAGTGAAAGTACAAAAAACCAAGGCCAAGGAGGCCCCCAAACGGAGGGGCCGTCTTCCCTGAATCACAACGTTCTCTGAGGCAAACGATGACAGCAACCGACCGGAGGTCAACGTCTAACCTAGAGGTTCCTTTTTTCTGGTTTTTCACTTGATGACCACTTAGGGCCAGGTGGGTTACCGCCTCTATAGTGGACTTAATTATCAACATGATCCTGTGCACGATACGCAGTTTCATATCAGACTGCTCCTCTGTCAGAAAAACGGAGGGGCTTAAGGAAACGTGCAGAGAGGCCCTAAGTCCCATCAGTCCTGGAACACTGACCACTAAGTAAGTAACTAAATCAGTAAAACCAGTCTATAAATATGAAGCTTTATGGTTACCCTTAGTTACTTCACTCTTTCGGAGCATAATGCAGTCTGTCCCGAGGCCAGTGCTTTATTTCTGTAGTGGGCTCTGCTGTCCTATTTTCTGTATCGTACATCACACATTATGTTGCTCTCGTCATCTCCTTAAGATGCTCCACTAGTATTTTTACTTGCCTTGAAAAATGCAAGTGGGCAGTAATGGAAGGGAGGGCCTGCTGGCTGAAGCTTTATTTAATTCGCGCAGCAGAACGTTGTCTTAGGAGCCTTTCTCCTCACCAGGGCTCCAAACTCCAAGAGGAGACGAAAAAGAGCCGCTCCTCAGATCACCCCTCACCTCCCGATGGCTATAACGTGTTCTCAGAAAACGGCAGGAGAGTTTGGGGCTCTCAAAGGAGGGGTGCCCAAAACAAATGCTTTCGAGCTGCGATGTGAACAGTTCTGGAATGACAAAGCACGCTAATTGAAATTAGTCACACAGCGAAGAGAATCCAGGGGACGGACGATCACTGCAGCTCAGTGTGGTGTGGTTTTTGTGTTGTTTTTTTTTTTTTTGCCTTTCCGCCTCATGAATGTAAAATGTGCTTGTAATCTTAATACTCTTCCAGATAGAGCAGGCTTTAAATTCACACTTCACAAGACTCCAGGGAAAATAAGTTACTAATGAATGGTATTTACAGTGGCGGCATCTAAGCGTGCTTTCGTTTGCTTTTCTAAAGTTACTGTGTAAACTGCAGTAATTAAAAGACACGCAGAACGTAGTTTTTCTCTGGTTAACTTTGGTTCAGGCAAAAAAAGAAAAACAACAAAAAACTGACTGATTACTGAAAAGCCCAGTTCACTTACTCTGCCTCTGAACTAACCCTGCACGAGGCGTGTCGTCCATCCTTGAGAGCTTTAAAGCTCTGCTGCGTCATCTGGGAAAAGCCTCATCCAGGGCACAGGGCCGGCGCTCAGCAGCTGTGCTTCCTGACTCGTCAGAACTGGAGTTCCCATCATCCCTGCCTCTTCGCCCCCCTCTGTTCCCGTAATGCCGAGCGTCGCAACCATTTTTCCCCCAAAGGAACTGTCTTGAGACTTTTGCTCCTCAAGCTGCACATTCCCCTCGTGACCCTTCCCCATCTGCCTGTGGATCGTGGCGCTTTGCAGGAGCATAGGCACACGCTGCACAGGTCTGTAAGGCTGAGGATCACAGACGTCAGATCCAGCTATAGCCTCTATCGTTTAAAGCTTACCAAGATTCCTTCAGCCTGTGGTCTAGAACAATCCAGGGAGGGTCAAATTCAGACAGGACCATTGGCCAGACTGAACCCCTGAGGGGCTGGAGGACTACCGGGCCCTCTAATGGGGCAGGGGGTACTGGAGAGTTCTCTGCGACTCAGGAGGCGACTCTGTGGTTTGGTAACTGAGACGTGCCCTAATTAAAAGGCCTGATGGATGCCAGGGCGGCCCTTGTAGCTCATATTTGGGTGGTAACCTCCCTCCTCGTCAATACCGGTGTCTTCATCCCCCGGCAGGGCTGGTTATGTAATAAGGAAGGTTTGCAACAAACCTTCTGCCTGCGTGTTACATAACCTCCAGCAATCTGCTAGGAACCTACAGAGTTTTCTCAAACACCTCTGTCGTGTGAACAAAAACAGTTTACTTTCCCAGAGAGAACCAAGCCCGCCCTCCCCCCTCCCGCGTGAAAAGATGGTAAAACAGACCCTAAAAGAAGAAGAAATAAAAAGCTCTGCTTTCTCTTTAAACCCGGGAACAATAGAAGGTCATGTGACACACTGGCCTATCATCCAGCACATTAATAGCTGTGCTAGAGTAATTACACTTGTGGTATTTTTGCCTCAAGTGAAATTCTGAAATAAGAGGATGGAAATTATGATACTGCTGATAAATATTAATAAGTGAACTTTTAATTTTTTTGCCACAATATTCAAAATGCTAAGCATCTTGCTAATGCTGAAGCAGCCCGATGTGTTTGCCTCCAGGGAGTACGATGCTTTGTGCACTTAAGAAAAAAGTTTAACGGAATTAAAATTTAATATCTAATTAGAGTGAGGCTAATATATTTTGAAATAAGTGGGGGAGACGCGCGCCTCTGCCCGGAGTCGGGACGGCCGTCAATCTTACCTGTAAAGCTGCATTGAGAGGTGTGCAGTAGGCGTGGCTGCTCTGCATGTTTTTAATAAGGGAAGGGTTACTGTGTGAGAGAAAGACAGAAACGACGTTAGAGGCAATCAACCCCCGCCTTCCTAGCTAAGACTTGTCTTAAGCTTGCTGGCATCCTTCCAAAATCAGAAATGTCCCCCAGTAACAAAAGCAGAAACCCCTCTGCTGGCTCCATGGGGCTGTGAACAGCTCTGAGTTTGAGAGAGACTGTTGGTCAAGCAAGCTGGGTGTAAAATTCTGGAGTACGGCTTGGGCACTCCCCTCCCTGGACAAATTCTGGTCTCACAAAATAGTGGCCTGTCAGTTTCCCGTAGCCGCCCCTGACTCCACCAGGAAGACAGGTGCCCTGGGGCCCTGGGCCCAGGGAACTGGCAGGGCCTTGGCTCTCACGCCGCTCCAGGATTTGGACTCTAGGGTTACGGCTAGAGGAATGGCACCGTGGCTCTTAAGAAACGGTCTTCAAGGCTCACTTATTGCCAAAAGAAGGCGGAGAGCAGGGTACTTGAGGTGTCACTCCTAAGGAAGCCGAGGTGGGCTGCGGTCTTTCGGCACAGCCAGATCTGGGGGCTACGCGGGTATTTGATGCTGTGTCCATTCCTGACCAAATGCGGACAAGCTGCTATTTTAACGGAGTCTCTAACCAGGAGGAATGAAAACACTAAAAAAAAAAAAAATTGCACGGGAGATGCTGAGGGAAAGGGTGGCTTCCAGTAGGAAACTACCTACTTTAAAGGAAGTAGCTGAGCTGTTGTCAGTGTCATCACTCACTGTGCTACATTCATATGGTTATACTGAGTGAGCCACCAAGGAGAACTTTATCCCATTAAATCTGCATTTTAACTCAAAGGAAGGGTTCCCTCTTTACTTGGAGGAATACAGGGTCACGCAAAAAGCACTGAGTTACAGGGTCCCCGGGAAAGCTGCGGGATCAAAATACAACCCATCTTTGCATTGAAGACGTCAAAAAAGCATTACTCAAGGCACTGGTGTTCCAAAGAGAAACGAGAGAAATTAACATGTACGAATCACACAATTTAGTTCCGTTGCGGAAAGCCGTGGCACTGCTACTTGGTGAAATGCAAAACTATCATGGGATGAGTCAACCATGCAAAGCCAAAGCAACAGCAGAAGAAACAAAAAACAAAAGCAAGTAAAGGCTCTTACTGTGCGACAAGCTCGTCAAAGTTTTCATCGGGGCAGTATTTGCGAGGACGGCCTCGTTGAATATGGCGGCCACGTTTAAACTCTTCATCATCAACTGTCCAAAAGGACCCAAACTCATCCTCTACTCTGATAAAGCACTTATGCAGTGAGAGGTTGGTGCGAATGGCACCCTGGGATAGGAGCAGCAGCAAAGGAGATGAAGTGGCAACAAAAGGAGACGGGGTTTGGGGCAGAACAGACATCCAATACAGGGAACAGGAAAAAGAAAATAAAATGCAATAAGCATAAGCAAATGGTTTGTGAGGGTTAATATGCATCGCCACCTAAAAGCTACTAGCATGTGATGCAACAAAGACCAGCAAGCAGGGCAGGGGGACTGGCGGGTATACAAAACAGGAGGGATGAAATGCTTTTTTGCTTCCCTTAACTGAGACAACGTGAAACCGGTTCTTTGGTCTAACACCGTCTAGCAGCCAAAAGCCTCTACGTGACACTTGTTAGCACAATCCAAGCGAGGCTAAGAAGTTCAAACATGGTGGACGTACCCACTGATCTTTTGTGGCCTTCGTTTTTGGAACTCTACTTCATCCACTGTCCATACTGCCCCTTTAACGTTTTCTACTCGCACAAAACACTTGTGAAGACTAAGATTATGACGCACTGCATTCTGCAGCAAGTATAAAAGAGAGAACATTGACATTTTCTATAAGAAAAGACTCCAAAAACAGCAGTACATTCAGCCTCACAGTCCACATTCGTAAAACCCTCCCCAAGAGCTGGCACTCCCACCCCCATGTGTGACCGACCAGCTTGTGGTTAAGGGTGCCTCTTCCGAAAGCAGAAAAAATTTTTTAAAACCCAGAATTGTAAATTAATTGTACTTTGGTGTTTTTGTCAACTCTCTTGTAATAGTTAACCGGAAGACGTATTTTTTAATAGGAATATTAGCCCCCAAATAGGTTTCACAGCCAAAAATCCCAAACTATCATTAATATGACTTCAAAATAAGGAACCAGGTAAAGCATGAAACCATCCCTCTGAAACCCACTCACCTCACAAAAGGGCAACTTATTAAAATTTTTTTTAACCATTAAACTGATAATTAATAGTGTTAAATACTTTTTTTTTTTATTCTTCACAGTTTTGGCCTCTAATTCCTTTGACATGTTTTCGCAGATTTATAAAGGAGAAATTTACGCTGCATTTTACCATTGAGAGTATCACCGCCAATAGTTCACAGGATGGGGGAGGGGTGTGCAAAATGATCCCCAGTGGACGGATATCAATCACCAAGCTACTGTGAATACAAACAGCAGGTGGCCCTTACTGTGGGCAGGCACGCCACTGAACTGAGGACACTGGAGGAGAGTTCTCAATGGCAAAATGATGACGCTCTCGCGCTTGATGGTTTCTGCAGACCCGTTTCTTGGTTTCTTTTTTATGGTTAAAAGTCACTTCTAGTCACTCCTGAGCTGAGACCCTTGACATCTATCCTCTCTCAGAAAGGAGGATCTCGACTCAAGGGTGAAGAGTTTCTGACATCTCGTCTCCTGAGCTTCAGGATACCCTACAACCCTGCTGTGGGACAGTAACAAGCATGGCTTCCTTTCTTTGGTCCTCCTGCGTGAACTTACTGATTTACACTCAAAATTGGACATGACGATCTTCCAGAGAGACCCCTGTCAGTTACTGCCAACTTCCTTCTTGTAGGGACTGCGGTGGGGGGCATGGGGGCAGGAGAGGTTGATGCCTGGACCACACCCCCCAGACCACGTAAATCCTTGACTGCATCTCAGCAATGCTGCTACTGCTCACACACCTGGTACTCCTCCTCTTTGACCACCTGCAGTACTTCCTCTCTGAATTATTCTCCCAAGTGGTGAATCTTGATGTGAACAGACTTTGGGAGGTGTTTCAGTTTTTGGATAATCACCGTTGGTGACTCCATGAGAAGTCAAGCTAGAGACTGGTGAGTTTTCTTGTCTGAGATGGAATGTTTAGAAGGTAGTGAGACAAGGTTTATTACGTGGCCTGACGGACTGGTCACGAGGAGAATACACAGGATCAGTTCTCCAGGAATTGTCGAGCAATGTCAGCATAACTGAGGTGGGTGCAAGACAGCCAGGGTGACTACAAAAGGGCACCCCCTGATTCAGCCAGCTTTGATGGGTTGACATCAAAGCAAAACAGAAATCTCTGGAAAATGTCTGGCAAGTTATCATGATACCTGATAGGACACATGTCTTGCCACACACATCGTACTCTGGTCTTTAGATAAGCATTTCCTCTGTTACACTGCACACAGGCAGAGGATACAGGACGCTAAGAGTCTGTTGTTACCTCCTGGAACAACACTGAGGAAATTGAAATAAATACATAAACCCAAATTTCCTTAAAAAACTCCACAGACAGAGCACGAGTACACACGGGACACCTAACTGGGAAAGAAGTCAACATTTCTCCACATCCTAATCACTGTCTAATTTTTAAAAATAGTATCAGAATGTACAGAACTGGAAAGAGCTGAAAGAAGCCATGTCTGAAAAAAAAGGACTGTTCTCGGTCTAGCTGAACAGAACAGCTCAGGAGGTCAAGATGTTAAGTCAGAACTTCAGTTTTGTTTTCAAAGATGGTACATCCAAGCAAAAGCAACTAGAAATGGAGAGTTTGCCCCCTAAAAGCTGAGTGAGCTCTTTCCTGTCGTCACTTTAACTGGGCGTTTCGTCCTTCGTCTGAGATCACTGTCCAAATAAGGCCACGTAGAGAAAACTACACGTGTTCATGAGTCAGTAAGTACTTCGTCTGGGATTGTTTATGTGAATGACACTTCTTCCTGCAGTTTACGAAAATGAAGAAGTTAAATATGAAGAGCTAAGCCTAAATACCGTATTCATAACTAGTAATTATTTTCCAATTTGATCACTTGCTGTTTTATAAAAGGCAATTTGAAGAAAATGTCTGCTTCGTGCTTATACGTCCTAAACCCTAAAAAGCACCTGCAGCACAGTTGAAGGTCCTTCTGTGCTGCATCTCCCCAAGGCAGGCCAAGGAAGAGAGGGAAGACGGGGAACATGGTGCCTTCAACGCCTACGCGTCGGAACGGAAATAAAAAAGATCATTTGGGCCAGAATAGATATTCACGGCTCTGTAAGATTGATGAATTAATTCTATGGTTATATTCACTTTATTTTAAAATGCTGATTTATCAAGAATGTAACAGAGGAAATGTCTTTTCTGTTTTTGTTTTTCTCCCATATAAAATTAAGAATGTAGCAAGGAAGACATGTATTTCAGGCAAAGTATATTTTCCTTGCATCTTGTAAGAAATCCCTATCACATGTGTAATAATGACATTAAAAATATCTTAAAATATTTGCATTTTAAGTGCTTCTAAATGTTTTGGAATTGAAGGATTATGAGAATTCTAGGTTAGTAAAAAATGCAAAAAAAAAAAAAAAAAAGATGACAGATTGTACCTGTCCCTTCTTCTATAGCAAGAATATTATGAACCAAGAAACTGACAGTGGGAAATCCAAAAATTGGTGAGGGCTAAACGGGCTAAATCTAATACAACGGAATAAATACTAACAGAATCTATGAACCCATTGCTCAACTGAGACAGGTGTGTCCTGCGACCCCAAGCCTCGCCGGGGGCATCCCAGGTGGAGCTGCGGAGTTTGGCCTGCTTTATGGCAAACGCTGTTACAGTCGTTACATGTTTCAGAATTTACGTCTCTCCCCCAGAGTACCTATGATAGCTGAAGGGCAGTCTCTTGACTTTAAAAAAAAAAAAAAGTAATAATAAACATCGCTAGTACTTGGAAAGAAAAAAAAAAACAGTAATTATATACATTGCTAGTCCTTGGAGTGCATAGCTTTTTCCACTAACTAGGTTAAGTTAAGGAGCTTCTATCAAACCAGTGAAGGTTATGTCATTTAACTAATCATTTCTCCAGGTCCCTAACAGTTAAAAAAAATGTTACCTATGCATCTCTGCAAATATTGTTGGTATCTGAAAGACCTAAAAGCATGAGGCTTGTAAATATAAGACAACCTCAAAACATAAGCAACACTGTCATCTGTTCCTTTTCCCTACACATTCCAACCAGAGAGACGATTCCACTGGCTGGCCCATCCGAACATCTGAGGCCAGTGTAGTGGGAGTCTTCCACCCCCAGCAGTTCAACCCCGATGCAGGTATTTTCTCAATCCAGCATTCCTGTGCATTAGACTGTCCATATCCAAACGACATGAATGTAACTTACAATACCTGCGTTTTGCCAACAACGCACTCCTATGAACAACCCGATCCAAGACCACACAGGCCCGCACGGAAGCTTACCTTCCACGTGGCGGCATTGCGTCGGAAGTAAGCAAACATTCGTGTGAACCAGTTATAGATTTCATTTAGTGTTAGCTGCTTTTCTGGAGATTCGAGAATGGCCTGCGAAGCAAACGTTAACAGCAAAAGATAATTTATGACCAAATCAGCAGAATTGTCAGGGTACCCTTTCTTGAAAATAT
This sequence comes from Vicugna pacos, assembly GCF_048564905.1. Lineage (NCBI taxonomy): Eukaryota > Metazoa > Chordata > Mammalia > Artiodactyla > Camelidae > Vicugna > Vicugna pacos. Next base: position 38,574,071 of record NC_133003.1, read on the forward strand.
AACCGTGATGCCGAGCTAAATCCTAAGAAAGGCTTCACAGAATGATCTAAGATTAATGGCTGTATTTACCAGTTCAATAGCAGAATCCAAAATGGAATTATCTAATTGTTTTGAGTTTTTATTTCTGTTTCCGTACAGAAATATTAATTTATTAGTCATTCATAAAGCAGAATCAAAGAGAAATGCAAAACATTTCACTAGCTGATTAAAGCTCAGTAATTATTTAGAGCTCAGATTAATTCTAGGGATCAGAGATTACTGTAGCTTGTGATAATTGACTTGCCATCTTTAAACAGGCTCATTTTCACTGTTGTGTGAAATGAATTTCCTAATAATCACATCGTATTGTAATACTTAATCAAAAGCAATTATGTTATATATTGCAGTTTTAAAAAACCTTATAGAAAAGGTTTTAGCATGCTTGCATACTAAACGGTTTTAAATCTACTTCATCAATATAAATACCTTCCGGTATCATTGCACACACTGTGCTGTTTACTTACCTGCCTAATTAAAGATGCATATGTAAATGGTGGTCTAACTTCCGCGTTCTTATAAAATTCTTGGTTCTGCGCAATATCTGCTAAATAAGAATCATTGTCCTATTAATTATCACTTTTTAAAAAGAGGCTGGTCTGCAAGAGCTGCCGTCTATAATTCCCCGTGAGGCAAACATGGAGAATCTACCTGAAGAAATGGGCACGTTGTACTTGTCTGAGTACCGCCTGCGGATGGGTCCCACCGTGTGCATGCTGGTGGTGGTGATGACGGAGGGGCCTTGGGTGACGGGAGTGATGGGGGCGGTGGGGGTCGTCGGAGTATGAGGTAAGCTCTGTGGAGAAGCCTCTGATGCAGATTTGGAGAGTGTGACACTTGACACCAGATTCAGCTGCGAGAAAAGGAACAGTTCTTAGAAGACCTTCAGAAAAACGCAGCAACGCTCCCCCCTCCCCGCCGCCCCCCAGAGCATCTGCAGTCCCGCAGGAATGAGAGCACGGAGGCCTGGCTAGTTTTATTTCTCTAGGTAGATGTTGACAATCAGCTGAAAGAGGAGCTGAGTTCCTACGTAAAAACAATACACCGAGTGGTTGGCTTAAAATATCTCTTGCAATGTCCTACCATCCTGTTGTTCAGAAGAGTGTTTCCCAAAGACGATTCAGTAAGTCTTTACAGACACAAGAAGGGGTTAGTTACCCCGCCTAGTGAGCCTGAGAAATTTGGGGTCAAAAGATTTCTTTCCCCATGCCTTTGCACCCTTCTCACAGCCTGCTCGGCCTCGGAAACCTCGAAGAGAGAGATGGAGCCCTGGGAGCACCAGTGAACACACCCGCTGGGATTCACTGGTGCCCACCTGAGCTCTCCAACTGGGATGAGAGAGGAACTGTTTTCCTTAATCCTCATAAAAAGTAAACTGCTACTTAGATAGCCACGTGTACCCAGTGGCGACACCACACTGGACAGCCCAGGGAGACGCGACCTCAGCTCCACGCTGCAACTTCACGACACAACTACCGCGAACAGGTCTGGCCCGTGACTCGTCTTCAGAAGAGTGGCAGCCATCCTGGAAACATTCGCTCAGTTCCATGACTTGGCAGAGACTGATCTTTGAAAGCTTTAAGTGTAATGTTCACTCAACTCTAGCAAATATGGGATTGGAATCTATTAGCTTAAAAAGAACATGGCACGTGAGAGATCTGCACCTGTACAATTTTTAAATCTTTTTCCTTCCAATTTCAGATGTGTCGTAACAGAAATGGAATAATCTAGTGCATCCAGTAAGAGAATAAATACTATTTACTTGAAGTAGAAGAGACGAACAGCACCGCGTGCTGCTTGGATCCTCCCTTCTATTTCGCCTTCCCTTTGAAGTGCTTCTCTTATTAACACTGGAAAAGAATGAGCTTGTCCCCCTTTCCAAAAATTTGTTGTTACTGAAATGTGAAGTCTGGCTACGCTGAAGAACTCGGTTGTTATCAACATAGCTGTTCTGGATCAACTGTAACGACTATCTTAGAAACTCGTAGCTGCCCCAAATCCAAGAAAGTCCAGCAAAGAAGGCTTCTTTGGTATCATTTTCTCAAACCAGATTTTAAATCACATAACACATTGTCTGTTTCACCACTGCCAACGGCGCTAAGTACAAGGCAGAATTCGTGGCAAGTATTAACAATGAGGCTCCTCCGAGATCACCATCAAAGAACAGGTAAGAAGACAGTTCCAATTCGTTGGGAAGAGTCAGCCCTACTCACACCCTAGTAATGAGAATGCTCAACCATCGCTGAGGAAAGATTCATGGAGCATGGAAACACGGTGCTGGAAACAATGCTGAGTTGCCCGCTTGCAGCTGGGCTTCCCTTTTTACCCCTCCCTTGAAATGCAGACTCAGCCAACACCAGACCTCCCCACCCCGACCCCACGCTCCCCTATGCGCTCCACCCCCCAACCTCCATGCCTGAGAAGAGCAAGCTGTGGAGATGGCATCCCCTCTTACAAACCCCCCAGCAAGCCGGGCAGGTGCCAGGAGCTGCTTTTTCACTCGTGCTGCAAACCTGACTTCACGACACACATTTGCGTACTAAGTGCTCACAGTCCAGTGTAGCGGCCGTGGGATGGAGCGGAGCTGAGAAGCCAGGCAGGGAGGCCTGGGCTGACCTCCCCTTTGCTCTGGGCCTTAATCACTAACCAAACGCAGGAACAGTCTGTATGAGCATTGGCCCAACCACGGGTCAAGGAAACTAGCGCACAAAAGGCGAGGGCTCATAACTGCCCAGCTTTTAAAATTCAGACGCTGTCAGACCTAAGAATACCAGCAGGCTCAGGAAAGGCATGGACACCATTTGTAAAAATCCTGCTGTAAACCACCTGCCACTGCCTGGTTTCACTTAAGTCTCACACCATCACTAATACTTGAGACGTCAGGACTCATATTTTACAGAGAAGCAAACAGAGGCTCACGGGAGATTAAACCACTTGCCCATCACAACCTGGACTCAAAACATGCACTTGTGATTCGAGGCCCTTTGTGTAATATTCTCCTTATGCCCAGATAATGGGAAAAATCAACGCTAACCAGTTTCATTTTTCTGCATGCTCATTTTTGGAAAGGATTCAGGGACTAGCTTTTATCCCTGCTTAAAACTGACAGTCAATAAATACTTCCAAGCAAACATAAGGCGCTGGGAATTGAAACTACAAAGCCAGGAACAGAACAGGCAACGGCTGCCCGTGAAGGGCTTACCATCAAATGCAGACACGGATCAAAGAAAAACAGGCACAGCGACCACAAACAATTCTGAGGACTCACTCTGCTTCTTGGCTTTGCTTTTCAGTTTAGGAACATTACCCTGAACACCACGGCATTCTTTAAAACGTAATGAAAATGATAATATAAATACAGTGTCCTCGAGAAATATGCACGCTCCCTTCCAGTTCTGGGAGGACGATCACTGAGTCCACTGGGCTCTAGTTAATTGCCAAAAATCAGAAACTCACAGTCAGGTCCCCGGGTACGGGTACGAAGTCATAAAACGTGAAAAGAATGTCATTCTTGTAGCTTTTGCACAGGTCTTACCACTTGGACTGTTTCTACGGAAAAAGCGACAACGAGAAATAAAATCCCTCGCGGGTTCGCATGAGCCACGGAGGAAGCTGAATTTTCTGGAGGCTGTTGAACTGAGGTAGTGAGTGGAAATAAACACCAAGCCAGGAGAGAGCAGAGAGGGGGGCTTACCAGGCTTGACAAACGACACCGTGATTCACACCCACTGCTGGGCTGTCTCTAATAAGCCACAGAGGAAGCAGCCAATCTCAGCTAATTACCAGATAAAAATGTATTGTAAGGACTCTAATTAGGAGACGCGGATGGAGGTGATCTAATGATTAAATGCTGCATTCGACTGACCCCACCGTCGACGTGCAGTGGTGTAAGATGTCACTGGAATATTTTGTAGAAACAGTCATTTTATTTCGAGGAGGGGAGGCAGTAATATTTGTAATGATGGCTATGAGGTAAACTAATTAAAAGACAGTTCCTAGAGGAAGAGGGTGGCGGAGAGCAGCTGTGGCCATTCCAAAACCAAGTGCCAAGTCTCAATAGAGGAGCTGCAGTCAAGTGGAAAATTTCTGCCTGACCTCTGCCCTTGCTATTAATTTGCAGGAAAACTAATGACACATATACATATTCCCACAAAATTGTTCTAATTGCTAATTTGCCAAAGGAGCCCAGATTCCAAATTAAACATGACTGGAGCCTGTGAGGGAAGAAAGAACAAAAAGCTGCAAACTCCAAACAGAGGGTGCTTTCGCCTCGCGAAATCATCTGAAGGCTGAACCAACAAGTTAATGAAATGTCAACCTTGTCAAGGGCTATAGAAGTTTCTTAACTTTTACACTTTTGTTCTCTGATCACATGCTAGTCTTGATGAGAAACCATCTTCGGGGAGGCAGGTCACGAGGGGGAGAGGACACGGAGAGGGGGAAGGTCTCAAAACCAGGCTCTGTGTTCAAACCAAACCTGCTCTCTTAATTAAGGTCTCTCTCTCTGAAAAAAGTGGACCCCCCCCCCAATTAATTATCGGCTTAGAACAGAATAGCAAACCGGGAACGGTGAGGGTTTGGCTTGAAATATTCATCTTAATTGTAAACTATGAAATCTTAATATCATCATCAATTAGAAAGGAAAGCACAGGCCCCCTCGTGCTTCTGATCGCAGCAGAGGTTGGAAGAGGTAACTTTTTCCGGGGCACGGAGCAGGAAGGGACTGGACTGGGAGGGTTTCTTTTCCTATTTTTCTTATTGTGTTCATTTTCTGTTTAAACAGAAGTTGCTATGTTTAGAAAAGTTAGTAACTCTGATATTTTCTACATGGCAAGTTTCCATCATGTGATGATTTCGGCGAAGATAATCTCTTTGAAACTCTGGCCAAAAGCTAAATTCTTATGTCACTTAAAGCTGCCGCAGGGTTTTTTTTTTTTCCTGTTCCCCCCTCCAACTTATGGGCACTCCCAACCATTGCCTCTTCTCCCAGTTCAGTTCCAGAGGGGCTGTCGTGGAAATCTTACCCATCCACACAACGAGACCTCTCTCAGCTGCCCGGTAACTCTGCTGAGCGCCCCCTTTTTGAAAGACCAATCTTGAGTTTTTCAGCAGTAACCTCCTCTCTCTCTCTTCAAGATTATGAGTCACTCACATTTTCAAAAATAAACAAACCGCTGATGTAAACCCCGGACAGAAACAGACCTGTCGTAAGCATTCCCATAAGAACTCACTTTTATTTTTGTTTGTGCTCTGGCCTCACATGAAAACAGAGTCTGAGAACAAAAGGCAAACCTGAAACCCAAACACTCAGGGACCCAGCCACTTAGCAGAGACTTTCAGGCTCACGGAACTCGTTTTTCTGCCCTGGGTTTTACTGGCCTGAGCGGATCAATCCTAGACATGAATCACTCGTGTTCAGAGAGGGCCTTCCTGAGGCTGGAGGGACATTACTAGATGGTGGAGAGGATGGACGGGGATGGCATTGGGGACCACTCTCTCTCCCTGGTCCTGCTTCTGTCTTAGTGTCGTTGCAGGTGGAGGACAGTGACAGGGAAGCTGGTTGTCACTGACAGAGGTCCAGGGGATGGGAGACTTCACGAGAAACAATATAAACCTAGCTTGTGAGGGGGAGACTTGTGAATCTCTTTCTACGACAGCCGAATGGTATTTCTCCGACTCAAAAGCCAGGCTGCAGCAAACAGCCCAAAGGATCAACCATTTGCTTAACAGTGAAAAGACCCCCTTTTTCAGAGGGGGTGGGGGGAACACTGTTTTTATAGGAGCTAAAAACTATTTTCAAGCAGTCCTAATTGCTACGGTTGGAGGAAAAGAGAATGCGTAAAAAGGAACCTCTCATGCTGCATTTCACTTCATAAAGCCAAGTTCCTGTGTTTTATAACAGTTTCATAAAGGATATGCTACCTACACTGCAATTACCTGCCCACCACGTCTGCAGGAGTGCGGATCCTCCACGATCGGGAGCTGTGCTCTGCTGGGTCGGGACACCCTGGAGCAGAGGGCACCTCTCCTGTCCTTGGGATTATAAGATACAATTGATGGTCTTTTCCCGGCATCATGAGAGGGAAACGCCCTTTACCAAAATCTGTAACAACTTCATGAAGGATTAATACAGGCAGGCTTGTGGTGGTGGTGGTGATCGCTTTATCCTCTGAGTGAGGCCTCCCTGCGAGGAAATAACTCAGGAAACTCTCCCCGGAGTCGGCACGGAGACGTTCACCCCCAAGCGACCCACTGGGGCCTTTACCCTGAGAACATTACAGAGTGTAGAACAAAAGAACATCTTTCTCATTAGGACACTTTACGACGGCCTGATTTTTTCCACTCGTGCTTCTCTTCTTTCCGCTCGTGGAAAAGAGAAGCATCTTTTAAAACTCAAAAAGAAAAAAAGCAACACCTTTGGCCATGCTGAACGCCCGGCACTGGCTCTGCCCTCCGTGTCCCCCACAGCGAGAACCTAGAAGTCTGGGGCAGAGCTGCAGGCTGCACGGGGGTACAGCAATGAACACACTCCGCTCAGCCTTACAAAATTAAAAGCTTAAAAATAAAATCAGATCATGAAAACGAAAAAGCTTATTTGAGCTGCTGCTGGCCATCCCTGCCTGCCCAGACACCGGTCTTCATCACACACCTTTCTCAGAGACCCCCAGACACACGCACCTGCTCACACCGGAAGGAAAGAGTCCTGGAGCTGACTTCTTTCCGTTTCTCCCTGTTCACCTTTTAGGTTCCATCTTAGACGTCACTTCTCCCAGAAGCCATCCTCTACCCCGCCCTCCAGGGCAGCGCTCTGCTCACTCACGGCACGATCCACGCAGTGAGCACGGGAGTGCATCTTCCTGAGTTTGTCCCATGAGGCTGCAGCCACCCTCAGTGGCAGGGACAGGTCTCTCCTGTTTTACTACCCTATGTTTTCACGTAGCACATTTAGTAAATATTCGTTGTCACAATAGCTTCACTTCAAACTCAGGAATTCCCTTCCAAAAACAGCCTTGCAGTCTGAGTCCTGGGTATAATTATGAAAAGGAGACTTTTCAGCTGAAAACATTTGAAAGCAAGCAGGGGGAGAGACCAGTGACCACAGCGGAGCCACAGGAGGACTGTGACACCCATCCCCCCATTCGGGGCACCTACACGCTCCCCAGTGGGGACTGGGCTCAGACGCACGCCTAAGGGCTCGGGGCTGTCCCGAGACGAGCACACCCTCTGAACGTGGACACGAGCGCCACACGGGATCCAGCAAACACGCCCATGAGCTGATGTAAGAACAATCCAAGAAGGTTTTGGCAGTTGCTTCGATGCAGTGAAATGGGAACTGGCTGGATGACTGGAGACAACAAATGACACTTACCACCCAAATGGCATTCAGTGAAAAGCAACGTTTACAGCACAGCATTCTATCACTTAGTGACTAAGGATTTTAAAATAAACACGAAGTTCCTTTTAAACAGAAATGGAAAAAAAAGAAAAAACACTTCATAAACTTCCTGGCAAGACTCTTAACATGAAAGTCCCCATCTAGGGTTAGATTGGAGTCCCTGAGACCGCAGCTCGCAAACCAAAGGTTCCAGAGGATGCACATTTGAACCTTCACTGAGCTTTCTCCTCTTCCAGGGGGAATAAATTAATCACAGGCAAAAAGGGAGTATTCTGTACCTTCCAAGTGATCAACAAGTCACTCCATACCCCTCAAGCTGAAAGACTCAAGGGCTTGCTCCATGTGTGTGCGCCTGCTCCCTTTTTTGGCAAGGAAGTAAAAATCTATGCGAAACACTACACGTCTGCCTTATAATTAATTTTCCGATGCCTCACCTATACGTATTTTAATAATTCCTGATTTATAAGATGGTATCTCTAATAAAATTTTCTATTTTCCCATCAGTGAAAAGGCAGCTTCTCTCTGGCAACAGAGTGTCACACAATATCTGCTTGTCAGGCACCAATTTTTACTTCTTACATGTAAGTTAAAGGATAAGGAATTTATAATGCTGCCTGTGAAGGGAGCCACTTTTCATACACAAATGTGATCTTTTTTTTTTCCCTCAAAGGGTAATACAACAGTACATTTACATAAACTAATCCAAACAATCTATGTATTTGACAATGGCAAACCTCACACAGACGGCCTATTGTTGGTTTACATCTTGGAGTTCTTTATATTGGCTTGTAGCACTGCTCTAGCTGTCAAAGGTTTGACTTGGACTCCAAATAAATGGTTATAGAAGAGCTGTGCGGCGATATTGGACTTCTTTGCAAAAGAAAACCCACTGTGTATGAATTCAAAAGCTATTAATTTTTCAGTCAAAAATATTCGTGCCTATTTCTTTTAATAAAGAAACACTGTGCTGAGCTACTCAGAGATAATGTTGACTAGTGCTAGGGAATTTTCAATAGAGCAGTTAAAAATAAATTTAGTAGGAGGTCCCCTTCAAAGTTATAATTTTCTAGCATGTAAAACATTTTTTTTAAATACTAATCAAGACAAACCTTCCTTCCCTGTGCATCTCCCCCACGACTCCTTTTCCCTGTTTATTGGCTGCTTAACACGGGTCCTCGTGGAGATGCCCAAGGGCCGTTTTGTGGTCCAAGGAGGTTTCTGCACGTGGCGCTCCCTGCAACACCCAGCCCCACCACGCGCTGGGTGACCCGTGGCGGGTTCTGCGATTGCTTCTCTGCTTTTATCCCTCCTCTTCCCAGGGAGCCCCACGATCCTAAGTGAGTCCATTCCTAGAGGACTGAGTCCAAACATTTTCCTACTCTTCACATTTAACACCTAATCTCATCTCACCATTTGTAATACGTGGAGGAATGAGGCGATAATCTCGTTCTCTCCCTGGTTGCTAGGTTTAAAGATGCAAACCCTCCATCCTGGGAAAAAACATCTCCCTCACCAACAAAAACCAGCTCAGACTTCCAGAGAGACAACATCAGAACTGAACATCAGTTCAGACCATCAGTTCACTCAGCAATCGGCTGTGCCCACTGGAGAACTCAGTGGGATCACGTCAGGATCTTATCAGTTTGCTCAGCTGGGTTCACACTATTCCCTTAAAAGCAGCACTTGATGAGAACAGCACCGAAAAGCACAGCAGACGACTGGCCCCACAACACCGGCTGGCCCTTTGCCCCCTTTCTTTCGGGTAGCCCACACACTGGGTCCTCCAGCCACTCACTGCAACACGCATGGAAACTAAGGGCTCTTTCCTAGTAAAAACGGATGCGCAAAGTGTTTAATGATTTTATGTCCTATATCTCAGTAATGTGTTCTGTTTCAGACATTAATTTTGTCTGCCAATTGCATCTTGGCAGGCTACCATATTTGCTGGGTTAATAGTCTGACTCCGTTTTATTTCTCTCGCCATAAATCATACATATATGGGTGTATGTTTGCTTTATTTATAGAAAAAAATCAGTCAAAACAGATAAACCAATACTTTGCCATTATGCTGCATCATTGCATATTGATTAAAATTGCTGGTACTAACTATAGATTGTCAACGCTCAATTAATTTTCACACAGTGACTTCGAGCCAAATCAAATAAAGGCAGTGTACCTTTAAATTTTACAAATCTTAAAAATCAAGAAGCAAAGCACTCTCTCCATTCGGAATAATCGGGTGAAATGTAAGTATATGAGAAATACCACTGTTCAACCGATCAGTTTATAACAAGGCCCCAGCAGGATATGGGGTTCAGATATCATCCTTTCGCTTTGCTGTTAACTTAGATCTGTGTTGTGACAACTCTCTTCGAGGTCAAGTGAGAGGGAACATGGCAAGAAATAAGAGATTCCTAAAAGTGAAATGTAATTTCAGTGCACCACGTCTGGCCTCCTCACTGCGCCAGTGATTTCCGCTTCAAAGTCTTCAGTAACCATTAGGTGTTCTCCATAGTTCTAGCTTCTGACAGGGTGTTTCCTCTTCCTTTCCTCAGTGACAGTGAGGCTGGACGGAGCCAGCCCTCACTCCTTTCCTCAGACCCGCTCAGACCCCTGGCTAACCCGGGCTGACGTGAATTCTCCCCTGCATTCTTGGTCTGCCTGTCTCCCCTCTGTGTTTCCACCACTGAGCAATCACAAAGGCTGTGTTTTCTCTTTTTCCCCCAACCCGTGCACTGAGCTTTCATAATATATTTCAGTACCTTGGCACTGCGTCAGTCATCGGTCCAAAGAGCTGACTGTTGAGCCTTGTGGCCAAGGACCATGCCTGAGTCACCCCATATCTACCTCCCTAAGTGCCCCGCCGGCTGCCCTCTTCGTGAGAGGGAACCAGAACCTGAGGGAACTTGAGTCTTTCAGTACTCAAAGCTGCCAGACTAGGTGACCCTCCTTCTGATGCCTGGGGTGGGGCAGCAGAGAAGAAACACTGGGGGGCTCTCCCCTCGGCGTCGCTCAGTACTTACGGGCTGCGGGGCGGTTTTGGGTTCGGTAGACTTCACGTGCAGGTGGGTCATCATGGCTTGCAGGCGCTCTTTGTCTTTTGCAAGCTGAGAGGGAGAAAATGCTACGTTTACTTCTTTGAATACAGATGCTTGACTATTCTCACATCCGCAATGATACATATTCCAAATTACCCTCTGGCCCCCCGGCACATGACAAAATCTGCACCACTGCTTAGTCGTTTGGAAAGCTACGTGACCATTCCCAAACTCCAGGTAACTGGAGGTGTTGGTGTGTGATTTCACAACACAAGATGCATTATAGCCTTTAACTGGGAAGTCCTAGACCTGCTGGCACCAAGGAGTCCCATGTAACACAGACGGCTAGAAGACAAAAACGTGAATCATGCCTATTAACCAACCTGATTCATGACGAAGCCACAGGAAAAGGAGCTAGGGAGCTACAACTCATCAATTCGTCTGTTGCGGTTGTGGAAAAACTCCTAGACACAGAGATACACTTACGCAAATCGAGCTTCACCTTTCTTAACAGGTAGGCATAGCTTAAGACAGTGCTGGCAAGCAGTGTGGAGCTGGGCAGGCACCGAGCCTCGAGGGTTGACAAAGTCCCATTTTCAAGTGAATGGAAAAGCAGCTTACTCATCGATTTATTCTATGTGAGTACCTACTATGTAAGAGTCTTAACAAAAAATTCAGTCTCCTCATTCCAGAGAACATTATTTTCTGAAGGCACACAAGCTTCTAACTGGAGGTACACAGCAGACACTCAGACACGACTTACTACATACTACTTTCATTATGCTTGCCTTGGACTGTTTCAGACACAGTGGGATCTTTGATAGTTCAAGATAGTTGGGCATAAGGGACAAATAATATTTACCTCTGCAAAGAAGTAGGAAGTGTATCCCCCAAAGATACAGGTAGTTAAGTTAACAACTGTGGAATTCTGAGAAAACGCAGGAGAGAAAGAGAGGAAAGGAAGGAGGTGGGGGAGGGAGAGATGGAAGAAAACCCTTAGCTCAGTACTTTCATAGACTCTTTGTCCAAAATAATGCCTTAGAACTGGGGAGGGACTCATTCTTTCATTGTCACATAGTTATTGTCAAATCTTTTAAATATCGATTCATTTTTTAAACTGAAGTATAGTCAGTTTACAACGTGAATTTTTCAAAATCTAAAATTACGCCCCCCCAAAATCAAGATTCATTTTAAAATAAGGGGTGTTTTTTTAAGGGAGAGGGGTGTTTCAGAGAAGAGGGAAAGTGTACAAAAACAAGAAAGAAAAAGCCTTCGGCTTCCCCTAATTGGATGACCCAGTCTCCAGCCATATCACATTTGATTTTTTTTTTCTTTTTATTCCCTTGTGGTTCAGGGAGGAATAAATTAAGAAGAAAGAAAGAAAGAAAAAAAAAAAGCCTTACAGTGTAAGCATTTATCTTTCAACAAACAGGAAATGAAAACGATACCATATTAGGAGCCACTTTATGTTATTCATCCTCTGCTCTTTACTAAGTTACTGAACAGCCAAACTCGAAGATGCTCTGAACACATAATGCTAAAAGAATTCAGTTTTCCAAAGTGGCTCAGTTAGAACAATTAAAATGTTCGCAAGGCCATTTTTCTACAGTTATTAGTTTTCTATGTAAGTGTTTAGGTTTTTCGATGTTACAACTAAAACATTCTGAAATTTTCAAAAAATTAAAAAAGTTTTGTTTTAAAATTCTCCTGGGGCAAAAGGAATGAAGTCATATATGGCATGCTTTTTAAAAATAAGAAGTTGTCTGTTGTACTGAACATTATACATTAAAGGGTGAGAGGTGATATTTACTGAAGAGTCTGATGAATATTAATTGTGACTTAATTTGGGGGTAAACACTGTTGACGTAGCAATTACAAAGACCAAGTGGAGGGAAATCTACATTCCCAGCACCAAAAGAAACCATCACCTGTCTGTTCCACCCACGTGTCTGCCAGGCTGACCTCTCGCTGGTCAAAGGTAATGATGGCGCCCACCTGGAATCCGTATACACGGTCACGTCCATCACCCTGGCTGTTTACTGCCACAGGGCATCTTTTCTTATTTTTCCATGAAACTATCACTTAGACTTCAACCTCCACTTTAAGAATTATCCGGATTCCTTCTCTTCCCTCAACTTCAGCTCTGCTTTCCTATACAAGGTGGGCAACGTTAGAGAGAGGCAAAAATCCAAATTTTTCTTTTTGTTTATTACTGCAAACTACAGGTAATACACATTCTCGGAAGAGTTTTGTATTTTTTTTTATCATCAATAACAGCTCTAACACAAACTGATGTAACAACTGAAGAAAAAAAATTCACCAAATTCATTCTCTGGGTTTTTTATTTTTTTAATGGAAAATGGCTAGAAAGTCACACCCATTGAAACCATGTCCTCTCTCTACAGTGGCTGTCTTGCATTTATAATATTCGCTGGTCCTTCAAAACGCGTTCAGATTGTTTATTACTGTTTATGCCATCATTCCATGAGCTCACCATCCCCATCAATTTTCATGGCCTCCTTTCATTATCACAATATGAGAATACAAACATTTAATATTAGCAAGTATACTTCAGCATTCCCTCACCCACTGAATCCCATGACAAGCCAAGAAAAGGCGGATAAGAAATTCAGTCCAAAGGTCAACTAAACATTTGGCTAACAAATTTAAACATTTTTCTTACGTTGTGATATCAGAAGAGAATGACTGGCTCCAAGCTTTCCTGGGGGTACAGGAGGAGCAGCTGGCATAAAAGCACTGAAAACAGACCCCACATTAAGGGGAGCTGCCTGTCACCAAGTCAAGAATGACAGCAGAGTCAAAAATGGGTTAAAAAGGACGAGAACACAACAATCAAACTGCACTGGATTCGAATCCTGGCTCTGAGACTCCAAGCACATTATGTAACGTTTTTAAGTATTTCATTTCTCCTTCTAAATATGGAATAATCATCTTCGAACTTTAAAGGGTTCTTTTGAGGATTAAATAAATTCTTGCACATAACAAGCTTAGCATAGAATCGAGTGCTTCATGAATGCTCAAAAAATGCCTTTTTTTTTTTTTTTAAGAAAAAGGAGTTAAATCAGGCTAGTCTACCTAGACTTCTACTGGCTGAGTAGATGTTTGGAATTGGGATCAACAGAACAGGTTTGATGGAGTCTGCAGCTGCGCTAACTGGGGAGAGGGTTTTTATATTTTCAACACAGAAAGATGAAACCCATTTCCCATGGATTGATTTCCTTGCTTCTCACTGTCTCTGTCCCTCATCCCAGGCAAATGCTTTTTCTCCCCTCGGCTGACATAGGTCGTCCCCTCTTCTATTACCCATGGCTTCAAATAAGGTTTCAGATGGTCCGCGCTGGGGAAGCCCAGAATAGGGTATCGCTCCAGACTCGCTGATAAGCGCCGAAGGCAAGGAGCCCCATTCACCATCTTCAAAGATGAAAACTCAGGAGATTAAGCTCATTCTTTTAGCAGAGACATGGGAATGTGGTTTGGGGTTCATTTAACACAATCATCTTCTAGGTTGTCAGGAGGACTAACCATTTTAAGCCCAATTTGGCGGTCCTCACTTGTGAGAAAAAAAAAATTCTTCTGAAGTAAGTGGAGGAAATTTGATGTGGAAAAAAATTGAGGACAGAGGAGAAGGGGCCAAGTCACTCGAGTTCACAGAAGCCAAGTGGTGCTGGCTCTTGTGGCTGTTTCAAGTCCCCTAGGCCTGGTGTCGTGTTTTATAGCTGGGGAAACTGAGGCTCACGGGGTGAACTTACCCGCGGTCAGCGAGCTGGGAAGGAGCAATAGTAACACTAGAACCTGGTTATGTGATGGCTGGTCTGACTTTTCCATTCTAGCGTAACACTAAGTACCACCTGGGACACTACCTGAAAACCCAGATCTTTGCCTGCCCCCCTGGCGCATCCCCCTGCCAGCTGAACTCCGTACGCAGAACCGCCACGGGACGGGTGGGACGTGCAGTGTTAGCAGGCACCCGGTTTATGACGAGGCAAGTCTGGATTATTTGGAGACAGTGACGATCCCTAATGTGACAGACTGGGGTCTCACCCACACTCGCTAAGCCCAGTACTCCAAGGGAGGGAGGCGGGAATAGGTGGTTCTAATCAAGACCCCAAGTGTCCAAGGTTAATGAGGTACATCTGGGGGACACTACTCTCTTCCAGGGGCCGAGTATGCCTTCCACAGTGGCTGCCTAGATTTCCTCAGCTGTTTCGTGTACAATGATGGTCTAAACAGAGCTGACTCAGGCAGAATGCATCTCATTGCACAGTCTCTTAAGTGCATACGATTAAAAGAAGGAACACAAGAGGGAAAAAACCAAACAAACAAAAACAAGACTGGAAGGAGGAGAAATGAAACTGTCCTACCAAACTGAGCATTTGCCAAATAGTTATTTTCAAGTCACTCTCTCAAACGGTGCTCATTCACAGGCCTTCAGAAGCAGAAACTGCTGAGAACTTACAAAAGACTTCTTGAAGGCCAAGAAAGCTCTCAGGTGGGAGGCAACCTATGGCTCATTTCACCCCAGCCCAAGAACTTCCCGACTTTTATTGTACTCTGTCACCATCTCAACATTCCTCATGTGTCATTATTAAAGACTCTCTTGACATGTAAAGCAGACACACACGAATACTCTGTCACAGTCTAGGAATTCTAATGCTCCCAGCGTAAAGCAGGATTTTAAATTATGACAAATAAGTGTCTTGGTTTTCAAAAGGGGGATGTGGAAGTGAGAAATGCAGACCCTCCCTCGTTTTTCTTGGCCCCAGTCCTGAAGCCTTGGCCACGTGAAGCTGTGATGCTGTTAGGACTCTTCCTTCCCCATCATGCTCTGTGCTCATTCAGAGCGTCACAACGCTCTGCAAGGCCCCCACTGTGAGGAACTGTCCTGAGTACTGCTTTGGAGGGGGTGAGAAAGGTCCAAAGGGGGGCCCATTACAGATAATATATTTGCCAAAGTCTAGGAAGTTGGTGTGATTACAAATAGCAACGCTAATGGTAGAGTAATCACATGTACAGTTCCTACAGTAACGCATCTGTGTTCAGCTTCCAATCTCCCCTCTGCTATTGCAACCTGTGCACTTTTCTACCTGCTGACATTTTCTTAGAGCTTACGGTGCCTGCGGTAGAGGAATCTGGAAAACTTCAGGGTCATCTCAGCATCCCTGAGCTCCAGCCTGGCCCCACTGCTGCCGGGATGGTTCAGGGAAAACCTCCACGAGACAGAGAAGAATGTGGCTTCATGAGCCAAACTTTAAAACTCTGGATCTGCAATGCCTGGGTATACGTAAAGAACCTCGTGGGGCTGGAGGGGAGCAACACTCGCTATCTCAAATGTCTCTTTGCAATGCAGATTATTTCAAGCTGAAAACTCCCAAGGCCCGAAAGATTCAGTTGGAAACTCTGACCTTCCTCCTAACTTCCTAAAAGAATTCTGAGGGCCTGTGGGAACAAAGCGATCACCAGTGACATCTGCAGAGAATACGGGTTAGGTGTGGGGGATAGGAAACACTGCCAGGCCCAGAGATCGGAGTCCACTCTGTGTCCCATTGCCTCTGCACACCCCGGCAAACATTTATTTACCTAACATTTACTTTTCTATCTCCATGTGAATTGTTTTCTGTCCCTTTGAGGTCCCAAACCATTGCCCCCAACATCCTCTTCTGTCTTTAGCTGAAGATGGTATTTAAGGTGAGGGTTTTGGCCGTTCTGATAAATGACTCCTCGGTTTTCCTGGGTTTCACCTGTGTAAACGTGTTACTACACTTTGGTCTGATTTTCTCCTGTTCATCTTTCTCATGTCAGCTTAATTCTTATACCAGCCAGAAGAACCCAGAAGGACAGAGGAAAATGTCCTCCCTGCTAACAAGGCCATGGTGACCCCAGGGTAAAATACCCTACAGCACTGGCACTGGGCATTGCGGGGGTGGGGGAGTTCACAAAGGCTGGACCAGAATCCCAGGGGCTGCCCATCATATACCGTTAGCTTTCAACACATGAATTAGATCTTCTAGACCTCAGTTTCCTCATCTATAAAGGGGGAAGGTGGCAATTACTTCTCTGACTCTAACGAGACCACCATTAAGCTCACCATCCATTTAGTAACACCTTCTCAAGGAACAAGATATATTACATTAAACATGTTCATTAAAAGTGAGACACATCCTAATTTCCAAATGTTAAGATTGTTCCTTTAAAAAATGACTCTTTGGATGGACAAAATAGGTGGAATCTACTGAGAGGAGTCAATGAAACTGAAGGCACAACATTAGGGCAGAGCCTTGGCAGTACAGCAGGGGCTCAACAAACATCCTTTCTGGTGGTTTTTGAGCTCCCTTATGACACCGTTACCAGCAGAGTATGGGCCTTCCACAGATCTCTTCTATGGCTGCTGGATTCAAACAGATCCTTAGGGTGACCAACTCAACCCAGTTTGCCCAGGACCAGCCCACTTTTTTTTTTTTTTTTTTTTTTTTAGGACCAGCCTACTTTTGACACGGGAAATTCCAAGTCCCAGGAATCCACGTGTCCCAGGCAAGCAAACTGTGATGGCTGGTCACCATCACATCTTGTTGAAGAGATGGATGAACTTTACAAAGAACGCCATATTCCTCCACTCTCCTCCTCCCTCCCTCTGTAATCTAGACACAGCCTCAAGTGGCTCCCTGGGCCTGGAATGTCCTTGCCAGGAGCTAGTTCTCTTGACACCTCCTTACCGTCTCCCCCCATTCCTTATAAACTCTGCCTGGGGTGCTGTCCCACCCCCCCATCAGGTTACACGCTAAAGGACGGAAGGGGCTGCCTCACTCATGTTTCCGGTGCTTGGAATGCACCCAGTGCTTGGTCAACAGTGCTTGCATGGAATCAAATTACTAATGAATAAAAGGTACACGTCCCTCCACCCCCACCCCGCTGCCTGGGGCCAGGCAGGTCATCCCCATCAGTCTGGTGGCTCCTTTTCCCCTTGGCTGGTTTCAATATTTACTTGAAAGGGTCTCCAGGCCGAGGGGTTGTAGGAAGCCTGTCCTGAGCCCTGTCCCCAGACACACACTGAATCATGGACGTGATGAAAATGCTGACTCGGCAAGGCTTCTTTTTCCTTCCATTCAAAACCCATCTGCACACACCCAAGAGGATGTGCTGATGGCTCAGCAGGGTCACAGAACAGAGTAAAACCGATACATGTATCCAGAAAACTGTATCTACACCATGAATAGCTAAGACAGGTAAGTGCATCAGAAGACTTTTCTCCTGTTGTCTGTTAAACTGGATGCTTTTCCCTTTTCCAAAATGGAATTTTGGCCCAGCCACTGAGATACCTTCTGTGTTTTCTCATCCACAGCTCAGCGGTTGCGAGAGCTCATTAGCATCTCCCACCTGAGTGAACCCAGATAACTGAATTAACACGAATTTAAATCCAGCAGGCAACTCTCAAGGAAGCTTCTCATGCTTCCTTGCAATTTTGACCCTGGCATCTGGGGTTGGGGGAGGAATTCTCACTCTCAACATATTTCCAGCTCCCGTGTCTCCGCCCCTCTGTCCCTGTCCTGTGGGGGAGGGAGCTGCACACGTCACTATTAAAGACCATGTATACTGACTGTGGGAATTTTTCCCCCTCCAACTCTAACTCATTTCCATTACTGCATATTACCTAGAGGAATCTGTCAAGAAAACATCTAATATATGAAATCTTAAAATACACTCCCTGACCTCAAAAAGGGCATTTCCTGTCCTGGACCCAAATGATTTCTTTGGTGTCCAATCTGTCTTCACATTAGATCCCTAAGTGTACCATGTAGGAGCACGTATCATTTCTTGGAGCTCACAATGCTTGGTTTCCTGGTACCAGTTGGGGTTGGCCCCGTCTAGTCCTTTGATCAGTATCAAAAAATTACAGCTGCCTTTGTAATAATGAAATGCAGTCAGAAATATCAAAAAGGTTCCAAATGCCCAGTAAGATGTCTTTCTGACCCTCCTTCTCTCTGTGAGCCAGTAACAGGGTGTACCGGGACAATGGAACTGACCAACCTTTCTCTGTTAAGCTCTACATAAGGAGTCCATTTCTAAGAAAACGTGCATTATATATTTTGTTATCTTCCCCCCCCAAAAAAAACCCCCAATACAGAAGCATCACACCCATAAGGCTGAATAGACAGGTCTAAGCCAGCCTCTCCCCCATCATCTTGATTTCTGCCTGGTCACTTGAATTCTCACCAACAGAATCTTAAAGGCATTTCCATTTGGTTCCCTGGTACGACTGGACAGACAGCACCATGAAGGCAAACATCTCTAGCCACTATCCCCTAAGGCCAACAATGGTGATTTTTTTTTTTAAATTGCATCTAATTCTTTAGGGAGGTGAGATACACCAGGGCCTTCAGTTCGAGGTCAGAGTCGAGGTTTTCAGGGCTTAGATTTGGGGGCTAGAAAGGTATACAGGATAATACTCCAATGGCTGTTACTGGCTTTGGTCACGTCTGGTCCACTCTGTCCTCCTGCATCCTCTGGTGGAATTCTTTCACAATGATTCTCCAGGGTAGACATAATGAACCTCTGTTGATCTATTCTGAAGATCCAATTTGAGCGTACTGGGTTTGTTTTTACAGTGGGGGTGCACGTGTGACCTCTCCCAGATGAAGATACCAGACGCCCAAATACTGCTCTGCAGAGAGAGTCTGGCTGGCCGAGGGGGCGTTTCTCCCCCTGCTCTAGCATGGTGATCACCCCTGGGGAACATGCTCAGGCCCTGACTGCTCTTTCCTGGAGTGCTAAGTGGTGCAGACGTTTTTCAAATTCAAGTTAGTAAACAGTAATTCTGTAATATCCTCTGAGATACTCGGAGGGCCAGGTATTTCCTGGACAGGGAAATGCCCTCTTTAAGGGACAGAGGAGCAGCCCTTGGGTCAGTCATGCACAGGGTGTCCACTCCGCATGGGGTCTGCTGTAGAGAGGATGAGGGAGCAAGGTGATAGGAGCGAGGCCAATGGGACACAAGACAGGAAGGCTGCTGAAGCTCGAGAACACCTACCGCTGCACGGACCTGGTCCCCACAACCCCTCAGGCTCTGCGGGGACAGGGACTAGGAGGGAAGTCGGTTAAATAGTGTTATTTCCAGACCTGGGTGCATGAACCGGCAAATGGGCCGCACAAACATGGAATCGCTGAACATTAGAGATGGGGGGGGCCTCAGACGAGCCCAGCTGTGAGCATCACTGTCCTTTGCCCCAAACTCTCCCAAACAGGCCAGATCTGCAACCCAAAGACCCTCCATCTAACCCTTGAGGAGGGTTCTCTTAAGTCTATCGTAGGGCACAGCTTCTATAACCACTAAAACCTGCTGACATTTTCTTGTGCATTGCGCCTGATTAAATAATAATAATGGGTACGGTCTGTTTGGGTTTGGCCCTTATCTCACGTTGAAAGTCTCTTTTCAGCATGTTTCCAAGAGCTCGTGAATGTACCGCTACCCCGTGAATGGACGGTGCCAACGGAGAGCTATTTATTTCTAGGCTATTTGTTTTCTAGCATGAAAGCACCAGGACACACATTTCGCTCACTGTTATCCTCCCTGGTGACCCCCAACAAGGTTCTTGCTGTGTTACAGGCTCCGGGTAATGTTCGCTAAATGCATGAGCTGATAAATGGGCGGATGAATGAATATCCCTCAGCCAGCTTTCCATGCCCCCAAGTATCAGCAAGAACTCAAATGTGAAGCTGCTACTGGGGGAACCTGAATGAGGCTGGTTTCATACACCAAGGCCAAGAAGGAAGTGATGAGGGGCCAGCAGTCCGTTAGTAAGCCGGGAACCGAGGGGAACTAATGATAGGATGCAAATTGTTTCCTTCTCATCCTCTAGACCAGGGACTGCTTGGGAAACAACTTCTGTAAGGGCCAGACAGATAGTCAATATTTTCAGCTCTGCAGGCCATAGGGATCTGTTGCAATTACTCAACTTCTCTGTGGTAGAGCAAAAGCAGACAAGAGACGATGCATAAATGAATGGGCATGACCCTGTTCCAACAGAACCTTACACACGGACAATGCAATATGAATTTCATATAATTTACTCTTTAGATTCTTACCCTCACCCCCACCCCAACTATTTAAAATGCAAAAACCTTTCTTCACTGGTGGGATTCAGCCCAGGGTCTATAGTTTGCCAACCCTGGCTCTCAACAAGCATTGTGTCATCATTCCTACTTTCTCAAGCTTGGAAGCTGACTCTTCAGAATTAGCCCTCCCTTCGTCCATTAAAGCAAACTTGCTGGCAAAAACATTATTAGGAGCATCCCAGGTAACTACCACATTGTAACTTCTGGCCAGAAGCTCATCTTCAATACCTATCAAAAACTGAAAACTCTGCCTTTGGTTTGATGCAGGACTGAGGGATGAAGGGAAACAAACCTATGAATGAATGAAATCCACAAATAATCAAAGCATCATCATACCGGTTTGTTCCACTCCCAGGCCACAGCCACCAAATCACAACAGTCAAGCTCCAAGAGACATACACCTGACATCCTAAGAGTCTAACTTCTCTTTGTCTCTTGCCCGCTTCTTGGGCAGAGCAAGGAGTATTGGATAAAATCACCAGTTTCTAAAAATTAACATGAGCCCCACACTCAAATCTGCAGGCTGGAATGCCAACCTAGGTGAACCATGACAGCTCTGGTAAACAATTTATTCTAGCTGATCATTAAGAATTTAATTTTATCAATTAAACAAACAAATGCAGGAACACGGATCACTTTATGAACACCGCCGCCGATACATATAAAGGCAGGTAGCAATAGTCACATAGCTGGTTCTGTTAAATCCAAATCTTCAAGGGCTTACTATGTTTCAATTACAAGTGAACACGGGGGTGTGTGTGTGAGATAAATACACTCCTTTTTTTCCTTCCCAATAAACATGCTAAATTTAAAAAAGTTTCCGAAGACTTACGTAACAATTATGGAATTTTATGATGCGCCCCTCACTTGTATAAATATCCCACTGTCCTAATAAATTCGTATCTGTAGTCTGAATGGAAAAATATTAACTACTGAAAGCAAACAACTTTTGAGATATTCTGACTAAAAAAAATGTAATTTGTCATAGAAGATGGTAACTAATTTTAAAAAATCCTTCCTATCCTGGAAAGTCACCACAAAAAGTTTAAGTGTGTTTTGGCTGATTTTTCTCTGCAACTATTTGAAGCTGTAAATGACTTAACTCAGTAAAATTCCAAATGTAATTATCTTCTGTACTTAGCCTAGGGCTCTCCATATATCTCGGCATTGCTGTCTTGCATACAAAATAGGCTTTCCGATGGCTGGTAACAATATAATGTACAACATTGTTTTAATTTCCCCTAGTCGGCTAACCTCTTGCCTACACTAAACCCGCCCGAGGAAGAAGCCAGTGAGTCACCAGGCACTCCAGAGCATTTGGGAACTCGGCTGCATAAATGGGGTTTGGCGGGTCAGGCTTCTGCCATTGTACATTTTCATAATCTCCCTTTCTGACCCAATTTTTACTTTTAGAAACTAATTTTCTGTTAATTATACCAAGGAGGGAATTACTGTTAAAAATATGGTGGTTCATCAACAAGTGACTTCAGGGAGTGGAACCCACATTTCAAACGCTCCCCCATCCCTCACAACTGTGAGCCACAGGAAAATGCGCAGAGGTTCATTTTCTGTACTCGCAAAATACACTCCATGTGGCCCAGTGGACTTCCAAATACCAGATTATATATATGTGCACAGACAGATTAGACAGACCCACAGATACAGACACGATACACATTAGATGCACCTGAGTATGTGTCCGGATAATGTGTGGACGTGTCTGTGTGCATATTTAAAATGTGTGCAGTGAACTTACAATTGTTCTCAGTGGTGGACAGAAAGGAGACATTAAAAAAATGAGGCATAAATCCACACAGAGTTTCTATTTTAAGTTTGGAGAGCAGGCTTGCATGTGTGATGGGTGGCCCGGACTTGCACACACTCATGCTCTCTCTCTCTCCATTTACATTCATTCAATCCCCATCTCCCTCCCCAGCTTGTCTTCCTCCCTCCGGGTTTATAACGTTAGCAACGGAGGGGGCTTAAAGCAACAAGAGAAAACCAGACAAGCTAAGGGGAGAAGAGAGAAGGGCGGTAAAGCGAGCGAGGAAGAGAGAGAGAGAGTGATGGAAAAGCTGGAGGGCGACAGCTGAGAGCTGGCAGCACACACAGATACACACAACTTTGCAACGTCCAAGCTGCAGTTCCCCAGAGTGAACTGCA